>NC_056747.1:1115306845-1115521845 GCF_019279795.1 Protopterus annectens | reverse complement strand
GTATATTAGCATATTTTTGGTGCCAATTTTAAATCATAGCTATTGGCTACTTAGTAGTGCAAAGAAAGATTACTGGATATTCTAATAAAGACTAAGAATGAATTGACATGATTGGTTTAGAAGTCAATTGATTTTAAACCTTATTGGTTAGTTTTTAGTATAAATATTAAACATTGCTACCATAAGATAACTATCTGTAGACGACTAAATAGCTGAAAGCGCTTATCGTTTTATCACTATGGAATTTTAATGCTGTTTTTACTTTTTTCTATTAAATTTGCTTGCTGTTTGACACAGGACTCTATCGTGGTGGATTTTTGCTGTGGTGGTCGTCTTTGTTTCCTTTATATAAAGGGGGAATGATAGATTTTTTCCATAGGAGGTGAATGTATGATTTGGTGAGTGAGCGATTTATGAGAATGGTGACTGGGTATGCTCTTTCTGTCGCTGCTAGCTGCAGGTATTCAGGGGGAAGATTATCTGCAGCTAGTGAGCAAGGTTTGAGTTGTAAGAGTTTCAAGACCTGGGAGGTGGGTACAGGTTGGATAGAGAAGGAGTCTGCTGGTGGAATATTGGTGTGATCTGAAAAGGAGGGGGTGTGTTTAGTAGATAGAGGAAGGTGGATATTAGGGCTTGATGGACTACCTTTGAGTAGATTTTGAATGTTAGAGATGAAATGGGTATTAAGTACTTGGGAAATTTCTTGTGATGTTTTTTCTGGTGCTGGGGATGGGTTTTGGATAGTACCTGGCTTAAGTAAAGTGGAGACAGATTTCCAAAATTTGGGGGGTTGTTGTATGAGGGAAGAGAGTTTGGTGGAGAAATAATCTTTTTTGTCCTGTATCACAAGCTTTTTTGATTTATTACGCAGTTGCTTGTTGTGAAGTTCATTTTGTTTTGTTCTCTCTGTTGGCCATATTTCCCAAGCTTTGTTTCTCAGAGAGATGGTTTGTTTGGTTAGTTTTGTTAACCAGGGGGGCATGATTGTTTTTTGTTCATTTAGTATGCACAGGAGCTAGGCTATTGAGGGTATCTAGGAAAGAGCTTGTTGAAATAATCAATGGCTTCATCTAAGGGGAGTGTTTTTAGGGGGTTCCAGTTGTGGGAGTTCAGGATATTTATAAACTGATCTCTCTCAAAGTGGGCAAGGTTTCTGGAGGTTCTCTATGAATGTGTTTTACTTGATTGAAGTTGGGTCCTATAAGTATATGCTGGGAGATGGTCACTTAGTGTGTTTGGTAGGGTGCCGGAGTTTGTGTAGTTTTGGGGATGTGTTACTAGTATCCAGTCTAAGGTACATTCAGAGTCTGTTGATAGACCATGGGTAGGGGTAGTGATGAGTTGAGCAAAACTATGAAGGTTTATGCTGTATGCAGGGGAGGGGCTATCTGAGTTTAGCCAATTAATGTTGGTGTCTCCTAGAATAACTGTTTCATGCAGTATATTCTGATTAATCCAGGATAGAAAGTCTTCGAGTATGTGGATATTGTGGCCTGGGAGAATATAGATTACAGCTATGCATATTTGTGTGTCAGTAAAAGTTAATAATTGCATTTCTTGTGGAAAGCAAATACCTCACAAAGATTTTCATTCGTACTGTATTCCTTGCCTGGACCCTGATCACAACGTACCTTACTGTCGGTTTTGTGCTTTATTTAATCAACGCACTATCCATCGTCGGTATATTTTCTCCTGTAAATATTTCGGTTCAGTTCCATCCGATTACCAGAATTCCAAAAAAACACAAGGATAGAAAAGAGGCCGCCTAGGTCCAAAGCTGCCGACGACGCTTCTACTAAGCCAGTCGCCAGTTCGACTGTACTCAGTGAGACGCTTTTGCAGCCTCTGATACCCACTACTTCTGATTCGCAGGCCTCTACTGAGATCCATTCAAAGTCTGGTATGCCGTGAGATGCTTCAGCTGTGGAACCTGCGGATGTCTCTACTTGGATGGGTCTGGAGCCCCTGTGCAGACACAGGCTTCTGATGGTGTATTCAGGCCTACGGACTTGCATATTAAACTGATGCCTCCTTCTTCTTTAAGGCCTAAACCTCAAACTATGCCTAGAAAACAGACGTCCAGGCCGCATGCTCAGGCCTCTATGCCTAAAAAACAAACAAGAATGGCTGAAGATCTTATAACTTTAATTAGGGGAAGTCAACCACCCTCTTCTTAAGAGGCCTAGGACTGAAATTGTTTATGAATCTACTGACCAGGATTCTGATTTTTCTGGTTCTTCTGATGATCTGGATTTGCCCTTATCTACTTATGAGGATTCTGATGCAGAGGACGCTATTCCCTCTGCTTCCCCTCCAGAGGATTTTTCTTTTGGTGAAACCTTGCACACTGTAAGGGAGCATTTCCACTGGGAAACCAGGATTTTTCTGATTCGATAAAGAGGCTTAGGGATTTCTTACTCTTGCCTCAGCATAGGCCTTTAGCTATACCTACTGTACTAGACATTGTAGATGCCGTTTTGAAATCTGGCTTGGCCCCTGACTCTTTGCCTCCTGCTCCTAGAAAACCTGACAGATATTACAGGGTTCCTGATTCTCACAAGTTCCTTTTTAAAAATCCTGTTGTGGATCCAGAGACAATTTCACAGGGACCCAAGGGCATTAAGGCCTCTCCTTCCAAAAACCCGTACCCCTTCTGATAGAGATTCCAGGGTGCTGGGTAGATTGAGTAAGAAGGTTTACACTTCTGCAACCTTGGCCATTAGGGCCTTAAACTGTCAGTTTCATATGTTAAAGTATCAACAACATATTGGATTGCTTAAACAGAAAATGTTGATTCCTGACTGTGCTGAAAATAAGGAATTACAGGATTTAATGCATTCTGCTGAACAGGTTGGGAAACATACTTTGCAGTGTGGGTTTGATTCTTTAGAGGCCTATTACAGGGCTGCTGTCACTGGGTCTGTACTCAGAAGGCATGCTTGGCTTAAGGAGCAATCTTTGCTTGATCATGTTAAAGCTAACCTGTTGGATGCACCCTTAAATTAGGACCGCCTGTTTGGCAACAAAGCTGAGGAAGTTCTTAAAAAGATGGAAGATAAAGCTAAATCTATGCAAACTGTTAGATTTCTTACAAGTTCAGCTTCCAAGATTTAGTAGGCATTGGCCTCTTAAGAATTGGTCCTTTCCGGCTCCTTCCGGGCCTTCTCAGTCCAAACCCAGACATAACAGAAATCCCAGGTTTCAGTCCCAGGGTACGCACAAGACTAAGCAGTGGGGGGGGCTTCCACTTCCAAATCTGGGAGTAGTAAGACCACCTCCCTATGGAAAACTGTCTCAATGGCTTGATTTTAAAACTTCCAAGTACTTCTCAACTGAATGCTCCTTTAGGGGGAAAGATTGGTCTGCAGGCCAAAAACTGGGAGCTCATTACCCAGGACAAATGGGTTTTAAATAGGATTTTAAATAGTGTCCCAAGGTTACAGATTTCACTTCCACACATTACCAACGCCAAAAGGTTGGCCAGATCTTCCCCCAAATCAGTGGGCAGAAGCTCAAAAGCAAATTCTCTCTCTTAACATAAAAGCTATTCAAACTGTACCGAAAGAGGAAAAAGGACAAGGTTTCTACTCTAGACTTTTTCTGGTACCCAGAAAAGGCAATTCATGTTATCCTATTCTTGACCTGTCTACTCTAAACGCCTTTTTGGTGATTCCAAAATTCAAGATGCTGACTCTTCAACAGTTGCTTCCTGTGCTACGAAAAGATGCCTGGATGGTAACACTCTATTTAAAACAAGCATACCTGGAAATCCCAATCTGGGAATCTTGCAGAAGATTCCTGCACTTCAAAGCAGGCTACAATCACTACCAGTTCTCTGCACTGCCCTTTGGCTTATCTACTGCACCCAAGGTATTCACAAAGTGCCTAGCCCCAGTCATCGCATTTTGCAGGCAAAGAAATATTCAAATATACCCATACCTGGACGATTATTTAATTCAGGCAGAAAGCCAGGACATACTTTTGAATCCACTGGCCTTTGTACAAAGGGTGTTAACTTGTCTGGGGTACACCATAAAGGAAAATAAATCACACCTGGTACCCAGTCAACAAGTCATATTCCTGGGAGCAAGCTTGAATACAACTTCACGGATGGCTTTCCTCACGCCAGAGAAACAAATTAATTTGACAACCTACTTCAAACAATTGGCCACAAAAAAACTACTATCTGCAAGGCAAATACTACAAGCCTTGGGGTTCATGGCCTCCTGCATTCTTCTGATTCCATATGCAAGACTGCATATGAGGAAACTACAATAGTATTTAAAAAGCCTATGGTGTCAACATTCTCAGGATCTAGAAACAATGATTACTATCATACCTTGCCTACGCCTAGAGTTTTTTTGGTAGGCAGAGGCCTGCCACCAAAACAAGGGACTACCATTCATACCCTGCCGCCCAAACCCTAACAACAGCCGCATCAGATTATGCATGGGGGGCTCACCTGGCAGGGAAGTGCATTCAGTGCAAATGGAACCCAAGTCAAATGCACTTGCATATCAATCAAAAAGAAATGTTAGGTGTACAGCATGCTCTGACAGCCTTCAATGACCACATTCTTCAAAGACAATTAATGGTAAAGACGGACAACACCATTGTTATGTGGTACATAAACAAGCAGGGGGGTACACATTCTTAGGTTCATAGGTTCATACTAGGCTATCTGCCCTAGGGCATTTATAAGCCTAGCCAGAATGTGTTTGGCTTTCGCCACCCATTTTAAATTAATTTTGCTATGCCCTTTTTTGAGGTTAGTATACTGTGCTTCCGTCTAACAGTGACACAGAAGTGATACCCGGGGTAAACCTACGATCTCCCATCCACTCATCAAGATTCTTCTTGAAGAGAGCCAATGAGGGACTATGCCTAACCTGGACTGGGATTTTATTCCAGAGTGAAGGGAGCCTCTGGGTTATGAATCTGTCCCTCCAGCATGTCCTATTTATTTCAGTGCTGAGGTTCAAGTCTCTCGAGCGTGTAGCTCGATGGGATTTGGATTTTCTGAGGTGCAGCATGTCCATTAATTCCGGGTTGGACATGGCTTTATACGTCAGGCACAGATCGCCTCTGAACAGGCGGTATGCCACTGAGTAGAGCTGGAGTTTCTTTAACCGGGCAGCATATGGCATCTGTTTGAGCCCTTTGATCCTCTTGGTGAGGTACTTTTGGGGTCTTTCCAGTTGCTGCAGGTGTCTGGTAAGGTACATCCCAAAAGGGGCATTGTACTCAATTATGGGCCTGATGAGGGATGAGTAAAGAGGCACGATGACCTCCCCTGATCTAGATGTGAATCACTTCATGATTAGGTGGGCTATATAAAATGTTTTTCTAACCACTTTGGCCACATGGTTGTCAAATAAGAGATTGCTATCAACTTGGGTCCCCAGGTCCCTAATTACTTCTTCTGTACTTAATGGATTACCACCTATGTGGTAATTTGTGGGCACTTTGTTTTTGCCAAAGGGGATGACTATACACTTTTGGCTTAGCTTGAGGCCATGGCTCTGGCACCAGTTGTCTGTTTCTATGAGGCCCTTTTGGAGGATGCTTGTGTCGGCTGGAGAGTCAGTTATGGCGCCCAGTTTGCAATCATCTGCGAACTTGGTCAGCCACAGTCCTTCCGTGTTGGCCTGTACCTCCGAGAAATATATACAGAACAAGAGAGGTCCCAGGACTGAGCCTTGTGGGACGCCACTTGTAACTGGTTTGGAGTCTGATATGGCTCCAGCAATTCTAACCATGTGGGTTCTGTCCTTGAGCCAGTTTGCAACCCATCTAGTGACATAGGGGTTTATATTTAAGCTGGTGAGCTTATCTATAATGCCCGAGTGGGGTATTGTATCGACCCCTATGCAGGCTAGCCATGGCATTGTGGAACACAGCCCTGAGCTACCAAGTGCATCTACAAGCTCAATTCCTGCCAGGAAAACTAAATACACTGGCAGATGAGCTAAGCAGAAACCTCATGGACCCACAAGAGTGGAAGCTGGAACCAAGGATTTTCAACATATTAACAAGCAAATGGGGGTGCCCAGATATAGACCTGTTTGCCTCCCCCGAACTATCAATTGGACAAATTTTGCACAAGGACTTCCCACAAACAAATTTGGAAAGTGGATGCTGTGTCCTTCAGCTGGAAAAACCTATCAGTTTATGCCTTTCCTCCTCTCTACTAAAGATCAAACAAGACAGACTTAGGATGATTTTGATTGCACCAGACTGGCCACCCCAACACTGGTGTACCCCCTCTTGTGCAGTGTGTCACTGTTGGCCCCATGGCACCTGCCTCAGACTCCTATCCTATTGTCTCAGCAGGAAAACCAAATTCTGCACCCTCAGCTTCATACACTGAACCTAGCAGCCTGGCTAATTACCTAATCTCTCCTTTATCATCCCTCGGTAAACCAGTGATGGATATCATTTTGGAGGCAAGGAGGCCTAGTACTAGAAAATCTTATGCTGAAAAATGGAAAAGATTCTGTGCCTGGAACCAATCTCAAGGGATGAGCACAGCAGTGCCCAATTTACCTCAGATTTTAAAGTACTTAACTGAGATGCTTCACAAGGGCCTGTCTTTCTCCTTCATCAAAATTCACACCTCGACCATTTCAGCTCATTATAACACAGAACCTCCCCTCTTCTCTCATCCACTGCTTAAGCAGTTCCTCAGAGGGGCCAAAAATCTACGGCCACCTAGGAGAGCCCCAACTCCAGCCTGGGAGCTTAACTTTGTATTGGAAAAGCTCGCCCTAGCCAGGCACTGCGGATTTAAAATTCCTCTCTTGGAAAACAGCTTTCCTTTTAGCAATCACTTCAGCAAGAAGAGTATCTGAATTACAGCCCTCATGGCAGTGGAGCCTTTCACCATCTTTCATGCGGACAGGGTGTCCCTCAGGACCAATTCCTCCTTCATTCCCAAGGTGGTATCCAGTGTGGCTCTTAGTCAGTCCATTCATTTGCCAGCCTTTTTTCCTAACCCACAGAACAAAGGGGAACTGATTACTGCACTCCTTTAGATGTGCACAGACAACTTAGATTCTACTTGGACAGGACTAAACCTCAAAGGAAATCTGACCAACTGCCGGTGGCATTTGCTGCAGGGGCAGAGGGGAAGGCTATTTCAAAACAAACCATTTCCAAATGGATAGGTCATTGCATTCATTTCTGCTACAAGCACCATGGAAAACCTATCCCACAGGGGATCAGACCACACTCAACCAGGGCTGCATCTACCTCTACAGCCTTTCTCAGAGGTGTCCCTACCAGGGACATCCTAGAAGCTGCTACCTGGAGTTCAGTACATACTTTCACCAAGCATTGCCATCTGCCAATTTTCTCTAAATCCAGAGCTGGATTTGCCACTGCAGTCTTGCAGGGCCTTATAGCTGGTCCTAATGCTATCTAAATTCCTCCTCCCATCCTTAGCTTTGGGAATCTACCCTAATGTGATGACTGCAACTGTGAAACATGAAGAGCATAGTACAGTTGTTTAGACTTACCATAAATGTAGATGTTCAAGTGTATTCACTGTTCAGTCCTGGTTACCCTCCCTCCAGCCCCCTTTCTTCTGTTGGCTATACCTCTACTCTACTTTTACTATGCTCAAAAGCTTTTTGGTGTATTTGCATTTTTGTTGGCGGTATAACCTTGTATATTTTTAGATTTAATTGCTTCCCATTAGGGGGGCACCTGACATCTGGGGCAAGAAAAACTGATGTAATGGCGTCAGCTGCATATTTTATACCCCTGACGACCAACGCAGGACCCAAGACTTTGTTAATCAGGCCAACTGAGGGCTACTGCAAGCAGATAACCCAAATGAGATGACTGCAACCATGAATGCACTCGAACATCTACATTTATGGTAAGTGTACACAACTGTACTTTGCTTATGTTATTGAAGGGACACATCACTGGTTGTTGTAAAGATGCAGTCTTATGCATACAGGTGTGTGTTTGTGTGTATGAATGGACATTCCTTACTAATCTTGTTACTAAGAATTGGGGACTCCTGTAGGTACATAATACTAACAGTCAGTACATGTAGAATTCACATTGTATAGCCATACCTCGTGTACACCCACATGCTTGGGTTGGCATCCTGCGTTGTCAGTTTGCTGCAGACTCCGTAAATATGCTTGCTTCCGTATTATTGTGAAGGTGTAGGATTTTGCTCTTGGGATTAACACTTGTGATTAGCTGTTAGTCTTGTTTCCTTTAATAATGTTGAAGCCCTGCAGGGAGGACAGTGTCCTTTAGTTGACAGTTTCATCTCCAAGTTCGACTAGGCCACTCAAGTTTCATTGGGTTCTCTTGCAGCCACCATAATTCCAGACACAGTTTATAGCTGTATATCTATTTTAAAAACTATCAAATTTAATAAACCTCCTTTTCAGATATCTGCTTGTATCCTCATGTGAATGAAGGACTTGTATTTGTGTGGGTTATTGAGTGGCATAACACTGGTAATACATTCACAGAATGAGAAAAATACTTCTGAAATTCTGTCTTTAGTTTGCTGGCCTTTTCATGTGATAATGTTTTACCTAACCCTAGACAATAGACCTTTGTAAGGGAGGCTTATATTGTTATTACTGTTGTACTTAATAGGCTGCTGGTCTGTGTGTGTTATACAGACATGTATCTGTTAGGCAGCAATCTTTTTTTGTTATTTATGGCAACTGCAGAAGTAGTTTTCACATTAGAGTTTCACTCCAGAATGTAAGAATTAAGAATATTTGTGCATGTTAATGCGAAGATGCTATTGAACAAAACCAGAAGCATTGCTGTTTTCATCTTTATTTTGACAAGTGTAACATTACAAGAGCGTTGTCTAAAATATTTTATTGTATTTTTTAGTGCTCCTGGCAGTGGCCCAATGTTCAAAGCTACCACTGTTGCTGTTGATGATGAAAATCGAGAAGATTCAGTCTGCAGTACTGTTGGCTCTTCAGTTCAAGCATGCACCAACACAAACTCAGAAATTGCCACTACAGGCAAAGGGATTATTACTGTTTTGCAGGGAAGCATTTCAGGACTGCCAGCACACGTTAATACTCCACCTGTGCCTTCAGCAAGTATCAGTAAGAATAATTCCAATGTGGCACTACAGAAATTGGGAGTTTCATTTTCATTTGCAAAGAAAACTCCAGTAAAACTTGAATCCTCTGCGTCTGTTTTTAAGGAACAAGGTGAGGAAGTTAATTTGGAAGAACAAGTTGATAGTGAGGAAAAGGGTTCCTCTGACAGTAGCATCTTGATGATGCCTACTGAGATAGAGCCCATGGGATGCACTGAAAGTAAAGATGAGGAGGATATCCAGCAAGACAAAGACAATGAAACTTTGGCTAACACATTATCCAAATTAAAAAAGATGATGAAAAAAGATGAGGGATCCGTTCAGTCAGAACCTGAGTACTACTATTATATGCCACCAGCACACTGCAAAGTAAAACCTAATTTTCAGTTCTTGCTGTTTATGAAAGCTACAGAGCAAACACAGTCTTCCGTGTGTGCAAGCCTGAACAAAGAACAGGATACTAAAAAGAATTCCTCAAATCCTAAAGATGAAGGAGTTGAGGAAGTTGTAGAAAAAAGTCCAGATATAAAAGAATGCAGCGTTGAATTAAAAGGAGCAGATTGTATCCAGCCACCCCTTATCCAGCCTCCAGAGCAACATTGCAGTGCTGAAGTTAAAGAGAATACTCCTGAGAAGGTGAATGAACAGCCTTTAGAAATAAAAGCAGAGGAACCAAGTACATGTGAAGGCCCTAAACGGTTGTGTTCTGACAGCAAAGACTTTGATGGACCTAAACAACCAACAGGACCTTTTTTCCCAGTTTTAAGTAAAGATGATAGTACTACCCATCAGTGGCCTTCAGAGCTGTTGATGTTCACTAAGGCGGAACCTTCACTGTCTTACAGTTGCAACCCACTGTATTTTGACTTTAAGTTGTCCCGAAACAAAGATGTTAAACCTAAGACTGCTGAGAAACTTAAGGAGGCAACTGCTTCTGTGCCAGTATCAGCTGCTGGCAGTACCTGTAAAAGCCAGATAGCTGAACCCGTACAACACAGTGTGACCGCAAAGGTTGGGAGTAAAGCACCAGTTATTGCACTTACTGCACAGCAGCAGAATCCATGCTTGCCAAGTAGTAGCAAATCAGAGGATGTTCATGGTGAAGCAAATAAAACTTTGACAAAAAAAGAGAAAAATTCTAAATCTCATAAACACAAAAAGAAGAAGAAACACAAAAAGTCCAGTAAGAGGAAGCGAAAACATCGAGGAGAAGGAGATGAGAAAAATAAAACTGAAGGTGGGGAAGAAAAAACAAAGAAGCGGAAGAAGCACAAGCATAAAAAAAATAAAAGTACACCATCTGGGGATGCAGAACTTCCAAACAAGCCTGAACAAACAGAGGATGGGAATACCAACCATAAAAAGAAGAAAAATTCACAAGATGATGTGCAACAGAAGTCATTGTCAGTTGAAGAGGGTACCAGTAGTAAAAAGGATGAGAGGTCAAATGCACAGGATTATAGCACCAAGAAGCAGAAAACAGAAACACAACAGTCTTCTGCTCCCTTAACAAAAACGTCTTTGAGTAAAAGGGTAAGTAGGTCGAGCTATACAAGTCGACATAGCAGTGAAAATGACAGTAATGAAGATTCTCGTAGAAAACACTCTAGACAGAAGTCTTCATCACGTTATAGTGATGACTATGACTCTGATAGTGACCGTTCTAGAAGTCATTCAAGAAAGTCAAGACATCGCCATTCTTCTAGATTGTCCTCTCGAAGGTCATATTCTACAAGCTCTGATGCCTCTTCAGATCGCAGTAGGTACAGCCGTAGCAGGAGTTACTCTGATGAAAGCTACAGTGACTATAGTGACAGGTCAAGTCGTCGTTCAAAGCGATCTCATAATTCAGATGATTCAGACTGTAAACATTCCAAGCACAGATCAAAGAGGCGCAAGTACTCCTCTTCGGAAGATTACAGTCGAAGCAGAAGTCGCTCTAGAAGTAGAAGTAGGACACGCACCAGAACAAGAAGTAGAGGTCGAACACGAAGTAGTAGCCACAGCAGAAGTCGCAGTAAGACGAGAAGTCGGAGTACAACAGGGTGTAGCTGGAAAAGAAGCCGTAGTTATAGCAGGGATCGTAGCCGTAGCAAAAGAAGCCGTTCACGTAGATCAGTTTCACGAAAAGACTCTCGAAGTCATGATAGCTCTAATGAAAGATCTAGTCGTAGAGATTTTAACAGGTCTAGAATTTATCGTTCACAGTCTCCGCATTATTCACGATCATCGGGGAGGAGTGATAGTTACATGAGAAAAGAAGAAAGTAAATTAGACAGTGCAAAGGCAAGCAGCAGTAATAGCAGCAGTACTACTACAGGGAAGCACACACCAAGTTTGGGTGATAAAAACTCTGCAACTGCGAAACTACTACTAGAAAAGATTCAGTCAAAAAAATCTGAAAAAACAAATGAGGATTCTTCGTCTTCATCAAATAAAGTTGGTATAAAACTTAAAGATCCACCTCAAGGTTACTTTGGCCCCAAACTTCCTCCATCACTAGGCAACAAGCCAGTCCTTCCTTTAATAGGTAAACTTCCAGCAACTCGGAAGCCAACAACAAAGAAAGCTGAAGATGCTGAAGTGGAAAAAGTGGAAGTACAAGATCTGCCTGAAATAAGCAGCTCCACAAATGAAGTGGAAACTCCAGTAGTAACTCAGCCTGTTCAGAGTGAAGTTGCAGCTGTGCCAGAGAAAGTAGACAGTGTAATACCTGTAAGTGAACCAGTACCAGAAGTGGTCCAGACCGTGCCTGATCCACCTCCACCTCCACCACCACCACTTCCAGAGTGTTTTAATTCTAATGAACAAGTTTTGTCACATACATATATTGTAGAGCAACCAGAAAGAACTTTGGAAAATTTGGGAAGTGACTGTCAACCTGTCCCTGTAGAAACTGGAATGATGCAGATAGTCCCTGAAATAGAACAGTTTTCAAGTTATGTGCCTCAAGCTGGAGAACCAGTCATGGAAGAAGAGCCAGAAGAAGCAGATTCTTCCTTGGCTCCACTTGAGAGTCAGCCCATTACTTTTACACCTGAAGAAATGGAAAAGTACAGCAAACTTCAGCAAGCAGCCCAACAGCATATTCAGCAGCAGCTCCTTGCTAAACAGGTGAAGGCTTTCCCTGCTTCTGCGGCACTGCCTCCAGCTCCAGCCTTGCAACCTATTCATATTCAGCAGCCCAGTGCTGCAGCCCCAACGTCCCTTGCTACAGTTCAGCATGCAATCCTGCAACACCATGCTGCAGCAGCTGCTGCAGCCATCGGAATTCACCCCCACCCTCATCCACAGCCTCTTGCTCAGGTACATCATATACCACAGCCTCATTTGGCCCCCATCTCCTTGTCACATCTTACACCCTCTCTTATTCATGCACATCCAGGCGGTTTTCTTACTAGCCATCCTATACATTTTATTCCTGCATCAGCTCTTCACCCCCACCTTGCTCTTCATCCTGTGCCTCATGCTGCTCTTTATCCCACTCTTTTTGCACCACGACCCACTGCAGCTGCTGCAGCTACTGCATTACACCTTCATCCCCTTCTGCACCCTATTTTCTCAGGTCAGGACTTGCAGCATCCTCCCAACCATGGTACATGAGATTAACCAAACAGTGAAATGAAGAGTAAACTGGGGGTCATTGTGCTATGGGGAAGAGGGCAGGTTATGCATGATGAAGATTTTTTTTAAACTGTGAAGAGCCAAAAAGGCTGAGATGTTTGGGAAGATTAGGCAGAATGCGTAATGTGCATTATATCAGGGATTTTCTCATCCTCTATTGCCAGGTAAACCCAGCATTGTCTTTGATGTCAAGCTTTGCAGGTGCTGCATGTGTGCTGTTCAGAATAGACCTTTATAAGGCCTGTTTCTTTATCCACCTTCTTTTGTAGGATCTTCTAAACAGTTAACTTATAACAAGATGAAATTAGCACTTTGGTTTTGTTTCCTCACTGCTGTTTAAAATTTGCCTGCCTTGTGTATTAGCAGAAGTCACCCTGCATCTAAACCTTCTAAAGAAACTGCTATAAATAATTTTCTGGTCTTTTTACAGTTGAGACACTACGTTGTTTTCTGGACTGCACTAAAAGAAAGTAATAGAGATGGCTGATAATGTCTTAAACTTCTTTGGCCATTATCAACTTAAAACAGATTTTTATGGCAAAAGAGAGGCATAAGTGTAGCAGTATCATGCAGTGTTAAAATGAGTTGCATGTACCACCCTGCTTGACTTACAGAAATCTTTGAGATGCCTGGTGAAGCCTGGTGTTCTTTCTTGACACCACCACCAAGAATGTTCCACACTGAAGTGGTAACTTCAACAGTTCTGCAGAGTGGCTTTTTGTCATCTAGGGGTCCATTTTCAAAAGCAAATGAAGTTTGCATAACCAGTCAGTGCTTGGGTTTGCCCCATATTCGTTGGTGTGCAGAGCTTAAAAATGTCTTGTATGCACATATGCATACATATGTGGGAGGATGTGCATGTTAAAAAAGCCAAAGGTCAGTCTGAGGTTGAGACTGAGAAGTTCCTTGTTATAAATCGAAGCAATATCAGACTGGAATCCATAATTCCAAGATGAAAGGATAGAAGTGGAATATATTTTGTTCCTGGTTCTGTTGCAACATGTTCACAGTTGCCAGAAAAAGTTTGTTTAAAAAAGTAAAGAATTGCACTGAACTCTGTAAACAAATGCTGCTTTTGTAGCTGATATAAAATGTTACTTGATTGTAATAATACTGCAATAATATTTCTACATATGGCTAATTAATTTAGTGGTACTAGTTCTAACTTTAGCAGCTTTATTCTGTAAATATTTTTGCTGTAGTTACAAAACACTTGTAAAGATCAAAAACTTCACATCTTCATATGGATGGGAAGTGGTGAGCATGTATATTTTATCAAAACCCCTGTATTTTTGAAGTTTTATGTACTGTAAAATGTTGGGATAAAAGTTTACCAAGTCTAAACTTTTGTTTTAGAGTTTGCATAAGAAATGCATTTAATAATACATTATTCTGGGTGCGGAAAGAGGATCAGGATGTGGAGCTGTAAAATAAAGTCTTAATGCTGGGGTACAGAGTTAAGTTTTAGTTGCAAAATGCCTTTTGATGACGAAACATGAGATTTATGACTTGGATAACAAATTCTGGTCTGCGATGTCAGGAGGTGCTTTGCCTTTTTAAGGGGTGAATAAAATGTTTTGGAGAATCGTTGAAGCAGGGGTAGGGGGAACTTTATTTCAAATCTCAGCAGGCAGACGAGCCTGTATTCACAGTCAGGGAAGGACGTCCCCAAATACTTAATGTTAATTTTAATCCTCACCATAAAAACTTTGGTTTACCTCCATATTCTAGTATTATATGTTCCATTCCAAGAAGGGAATGATGGCTTACAGTCTTCATTGGTGTCTGGGCTGTGGTCTAGTTTTGTATTCTGGTGTCACGTAAAACATTTTCTTTATAAATGTAAAAAAGAGAGGTATGCAAAAATAGCCTAACCTGTTACAGTTACAAAACATATTTAACACTGTCATTTAATTGAATAATTGCTGTATAGTGGATAAAAACCTTCTAATAAAATATTTCTGAAAGCTTTATATAATAACTATATCTCTTTTGTCATGAAACTTAATTCCAGATTGATAAAGATTTAGAACATATTTGACAATACACAGAAATGTTTCAGAATTTGTTACAGAAAAAAGTTAACTTTCATATTTTATATTTTAAGAATTGTGATTTTGTTTGAATTGTGATTTTTTACTTTTTTCTAGCAGGTACAACCTTATGCTCAGAAAACATGGTCTAATATTCTTAACCCTAGTCTTGTACAAAGAAATCTGATCTAATATTCTAATCCTAATGTCTGGGTCTGCAAGTGGAATATTCTTCCGGTCTCTAAATTTGTCTATTTTTCTCTGAATTTGCTATGTTCAGAGAAGCAAGTACCCTCTGTGTCTCTGCTGCTTATATAGTTGGTCTCAAATATGGCATTCACCAAGGAAAAGCTCAAGTTTGATGTTTAAGTCAAGTTATATGAAGTGATCTTTTGGCTAACAGATCAGAAGCAAAGACCTTCACTTGCATTTTCTGTACTACTTGGGAGAGAAGCATGACATGAAACAGTTACACAAATGCCCCAAAGACAAAGCTGTTGGCATGCCATACTTGTCATTGAATGAAGGTGATTGAGAGTATCTAATTGGGGGGGGGGGGGGGGGGTCAGCTGGAGGGTTGTCCTTGCACCCTTAGGCCTATGCCAGAGCACAGTCAAAAATCAGAGGAAACTGAGGGCAGATATTGATCACCAATATAGAGGAGGCAAGTCTGTCCGTGAGATAGCTTCATGCTGATGTCTTTCTTTTCCTTGCCGTCATTAGGAAGGGCTTGCATTTGCTGCCTTCCTTGCCTTGGGTAGAAGGTGAAGAGCCTGTGAGAGGTCCTTCTATGGTAACAATTTTGAAGGCTGGAAAGGTGCCCCTGGATGTAAGCAGTGGTCATACTTTGGTTATTTGGCCAGATACCTTGCTGCCTGCTTCAGTGGAGTTGTTCCCTGCTCCTCCTCCCAATCTAGAGCTCAGCAGTAGGACTTTGGATTAAAGTCATTCTTTCCAGGTCCATCAGAGGTCAGTGGCCCACAGTAAGGAGAGTCTTCATGAGTCTTTGCATGTCAGGTGTCACATTTCATGCACTTGGAATCAGACAGTTTGACATCTGATAGCATCTCTCTCTCTTTCTCTCTCCACATATGTGGAGGTGGACTGTTAATAAATGTGGCCTGCAGCCAGATCCAGGCCTGGTACATGCCTCTTACATCCTATGCACTAGTGCTCTGTTTCACACTTATCCCATGCACTTATGGCTTGCAGAAGTTTTAACATTTTCAAGGTTGTGGGCAAGATCCTCCCTTGCCCTTTTGTGTCCTTGGAGGACTCCAAGACCATTTTGTCTGATACTGATAAGGATGGGAAGACCTCCCTGCCAGTTAACCTCTTCCTCAGGCTCATGAGGTCCATCATGAATTGATCTTTGGTCCCATTTCCTTTCACATTGAAGTGTCTGAATTAATGTGTAGGGGAAAAAGGAGGAGCTTGTGGTAATTTCCCCATAGTCTGTTATCGAGGTTACATTTATACGGGTTAGAAGATCCAGGCAATGCTGATGCCCTCTATTTTCTCCCTGATTATTGGACTGAGACCCTGACCTAACAGCCTTCATTACCAGTGGGGATGACTCCTTGGTCTGTTCACCCTATCTTAGGACTTTGAGGATCTATAATACCTTGCTAGCTGATGAGAAGTTTTAAGAATTTAGATAGGATTAACAAGAAGGGTATTCTCCACTATTGTGTTGTGGCATAGTCCTCAGCTGTCTGTTTCAGCTGTTCATTTTCAGGTAATTTGTAGTGGGCCAAAAACTGCAAGAGCTTCCAGTCCTTCAGGAATTTAGATTGAAATAGGAGCTGGTCTGGACCCTGCCCATGACTCTCATGTTTTCCATGTTGGGGCTGCAAGGTAGCTGCAGCTTTGATTGTGCCGGTATTCTGGCCAAGGAAGTAGACTGGCACATGCCTGCAGCCATCCTGAATACATCCTTCTAGGTGGATGTCCTTTTCAGCCAGCCCTTCGGGAATCTGGCTAAAGATGTCCTGAAGACAGAGGAAATTCTTGTTACTTTCAAGGACCAATAGAATCTTTCCCTTCAGGGCCTCATCATCTATCAGACCAGATAATTCCACTGGAAAGTAGCAGAATGAATGGTTTGGTCAGAGAGAAATTATATGTCCATTTTCCCCCTCTAGTTGTGTCAACCAAATATTCTAGGAGGCTGACCCCATCCAGCTCTGCAACCACAGCACTGACTACAATGTAGGCATGTCCTTGACTTGGGGGAGGGGGGGGGTATCTTTGCCCCGACTTAGAAGGCAGTCGCAAGCCTAGCAGTTTCTTAGTGTTATAGATGGGTGTGTCATCAAGAAAGGATTTGACTCTGAAACCAAGCTGATGACAGACTCACACGCTCAACTATCCAAGTGTACCATAGAGTGTGTCCATCCATTAGAATAAAACCAAGGATTATATTCCCACTTTATCCCAAATGGGATTGAAAATTTGTCTTGGACCACAGCTAGTTTACTGAACCCATCTAAAGTACATCATGTTCTTATTGGTGTTGCTATGGCCTCTGATGATGTAGGTCACCTGAGTAGTCCCACAATAAAAGATGGATGTTAAGTTGTCAATCTCGCCTTCATTCTTGCTGAATGGGGTTCGGAGCCGATCCTCGGCTCCGACTCGGCACTTGCTTAGCTTGAGAACTCCTTTTACCAGCTCGAGGCAACCCTATATCCCATGATGCAAGGCGGGACTACCTCAGATCTCGTTTGCCGCTTTGCGAAAGAGGTCTCCTTTTTGCCAGCTGAGGTAAGTTGGAATTTTCAAAAGCTTAGTCAGGGTTTTATCTCTCCCTTGTTCCTTTTTATAGAGTGTAGTGTTTCTACAGCCCACCCTATTTCCCCATTTAGTTAAAATCTTCTAGTTTTTATAAAAAGTTTAAAGATTTTTTCAGTTAGGCCTAGGCCCCCTTCTTAATCCCTACCTGTGTGTCTGTGTTTGTTGGGATTAATTGTGTGATTGTTTGGGGTGTGTGTGAGTATTATTTCTTCTTGGACTATGTCTAAGGAAGGCAAGGTCTCAGGCTTCAAGAAGTGTGACTCGTGCTGTCAGAAAATGTCTCTGACAGACGGTCACACTTCTTGTGTTTACTGCCTGGGGCCTTTGCACCTGCAGGACTCCTGTGCTTTGTGTCATTCTTTTAGCCAGAGAGTCCTGCAGGAAAGGAGGAATAAATTGATCCTCCGTGGCTTACTAAAGCCAGAAGGTTCACCCACTAAAACTGGGTCTAGTAAACCTTCTAAGCCACCGAAGGTTCAGGCTACAGCTTCTAAGCCTTCTCCGGTGGCTCCGACTCCTTCGGAGTCGAGATCGGCTCCGGCCGGAGCCGATCTTTCTTCTTCTAAAGTAGTAGTGTCGGTTCCTATCGGTTCCGACACCCAATCTACTGTTGCCTTGTCGGCTCCGGCTGGAGCCGACATATTATCCAGTATCGGAGCCGAGAAGCCTTCGGCTCCATCTGGAACTCAGGGGACATCGGCTCCGATGACTTCGTCCAGGAAGAGATCTCGGTCCCCTTCGTTGGAGAGTATCCACTCGGCTCCGGGGTCTCCTCTTTTGTCGGAGCGGAGTCATCGGAGCCGATCTTCGAGATCTTCCAGGCTGTCTGACCACGATTTAGAGAGGGTGGTAAGCAGGCTGTTGAAGTCGCAGGCACTAGCCCAAATGCTCCATAGCCTGTCTCAGCAGACTTCGGCTATTGCTTTACCCCTTGAACTTCCTCCTCCGACTCCCCTCCAGAGTTCAGAGCCGGAGCTTCTCGGGACAGCGACCGTGTCGGCGCCAGAACAGATACATCCCTCTTCGGCTCCGATCTCTTCCATGAGACCTTCCTTGGAGGGATCCGGTCGTCGAGTTTCCCTTGTCGGCTCCGAGGGGGCTAGTGGCATCGGACCCTTGTCCGACCCCGCTCTCCCTCTCGGGGCTTCGGCTTTGGTAAGCTCGGCACCGACATCGGCCTCGGAGCCTTCCCTCTCAGTGGAGCCGGGAGTTCCTATTTCCTCGGAACGGGAATATTCCGGCCTCCCGGGGAGGGGAGCCTTTGAGGTGATGAGGAGTGTCCTGGCACCTGAGCCAGGTCAACGGTCCATCCCATTAGCTCCTCCCTCTTCGGTGCCTGTAGACGCCTCTTGCCAGCCTCTTGCTCCCAGGCCCAGGGATCCATCGCCCCAGGTGTCCCCATTGGGAATATCTTCCTCTTCCGAGGTTTCTCCTGATCCTGCAGGGGAACCTCCTCGGAAGAGGACGTGTAAGAGGAAACACACAGACTCCCCTGAGTCTACAACATCTGATACCGACTTAGATGAGTCTGAGGGTTCCCCACGGTCCCCCTCTGAGGATGTCTCCTTTTCAGACATCCTTGAGCTCCTCAGAGGGGGAATTGGCCCTCCATTGACCCCTCCGAGGATGAGTCGGTATACCTGGAGGCTTTTGGATCCCGACCATCCACCTCCTGGGTGTCTCCGCCTTTCGACCCACTTATGCAGGTAGTGGCTCGGAAGGCGTGGGCAGCTCCAGATTCTGTGGAACCGGTTCCCAGGAGACCATCCAAATTTATCACGGCCCCTGCAGATAAGCAGTTTCTTTCCGAGGGCGTCTCTGTGGATGCTATGGTGGTGGCGGCGGCCACCAAGAAGGAACTTGCGGATCCTTCAGTACCTGTCCATCCTCCTAACAAAGATTCTGGGACCATGGACAGGTATGGAAAGCGGATGTTTTCTTCAGCGACCTTTGCTATGCATTCGCTGAACTACCTTTGTCACTTCACCAGGCTTCAAAGAGATATTCTCAAGGAACTAGGTGAAGTGGTCCAGGATCCTTCTGCTGCTGGGGCTCAAGAAAAGATTGCCTCACAGCTAGCAATCCTGAATTCCTTAACTAACTCCTCCATGCGGCTCATATCCTATGCAGCCGATGGGGCGAGCAGGGCTGCAGGCACAGGAGTGGCTCTTAGACGTCAAGCCTGGATGCGGCTTTGTAATTTTGTGGATCCCTTTAAGGCGTCCTTCACCAATACCCCCTTTGACGGTTCGGCTTTGTTCGGACCTCAGGTGAAGGAAACCTTGACCAGGTGTGAGCAGGACGGCAAAACTCTTTCTGCCGTTGGAGTCCATTTTCCACCCCTTCTAGACCCTACCCCAAGGGTCAGAAGGGAGGAAAGATGTGGTTCCGCAAAGCCCAAGGAGCAGCGCCGGACACACGTGGGCAGTTTACCCCCAGAGGCAGAGGGGGTAACAATAATAAACGCCGCCCTAGGGGCAGAGGGGGTCCTCAGAACCAGGGCAACAGGGAGTCTCTTCCTGAGAAGCCCTTTCAGCATCCCTGAGGTGTTGCCCGACTGTCCACCCTTGGAGGCAGTCGGGGGAAGGATTTCGCTGTACCCAGTAGCCTGGCGTTCCCTTTCACAAGATATGTGGGTACAGTCGATAATATCAGAGGGTTACAAAATCCCCTTCGAAAGGTATCCCGTACCTCACCAATCCCTTCCAGACATCTCACCCGGTCAAAGGGATTTGGCAGAACAGGAGGTTACAAAGCTCCTAGAAAAAAGAGCCATCCAGACTGTTCCAGCAGACCAAGTAGGATCCGGCGTCTACTCCAGATTCTTTTTGGTCCCCAAAAGGACGGGAGATTGGAGACCTATACTAGACCTAAGCAATCTAAACAGATTTGTCAAGAAGGCAAGATTCCGGATGGTCACGCTTCAGTCCATTTTGCCCTTTCTGGGCAAGGACAACTGGATGTGCTCGATGGACCTTCAGGACGCGTACTATCACATAAAGATCCAAAGGCGCTCCAGGAGGTTTCTCCGCTTTCGGCTAGGGACCAGTCATTATCAATTCAGAGCCCTGCCCTTTGGCCTCACTTCAGCCCCCAGAGTGTTTACCAAATGCATGGCAGTGGTCGCAGCTCACCTGAGACGTCAAGGATTCCAGGTGTTTCCTTATTTGGACGACTGGCTCCTCTCCGCCACCACCAGGCATCAGCTTCTTCAGACCAGAGACTACACTCTGCAGCTTTGCAAAAGTTTGGGAATTTCAGTGAATTTCGAAAAATCTTCTCTGCGGCCTTGCCAATCTATCACCTTTATAGGCGCAGAATTAAACACCTTCAAGTTGTCAGCCAGACTAACACATCAGAGAATTCTGGACATCCAAAAATTCGTTCGGATATTATTGCAGAGCAGCAAAGCCAAAGCCAGATTGATTCTGAAAGTTCTAGGTCTTATGGCTGCGGCCATTGTTCTTCTACCACTGGCTCGCTTCCACATGCGTCTGCTGCAGTGGATGTTATTCACTCAGTGGTCGTTCCACAGTCTTCCGATGAAACACAAAATCTTAGTCACACAATCGTGCAGAGCTCATCTGAACTGGTGGATATCTTCCCCTCTCCTTCACCAGGGCCGACCATTTGTTCCCCCTCCTCCGGTTGCCACAGTCACTACGGATGCCTCTCTGATCAGGTGGGGGGGGCATTATCAGGGCAGGATGGTCCACGGGACGTGGCAACCCATAGAATACCATCTGCACATAAATGTCCTGGAGATGAGAGCGGTGCTTTTAACGTTGCAAGCCCTCAACGACTTTCTTCCCGCGGGGACTATTGCAGTACAAACGGACAACATGTCCGTGGTCTGGTACATCAACAAGCAGGGCGGGACCAGGTCCTATCCGTTGTGTCGAGAAGCTCTCAGACTTTGGCAATGGGCAATCTCCTCTCATCGGTTTCTGATAGCAACGCACATCCCGGCAGGTCCAACCTCTTGGCGGACAGGCTGAGCAGAGCCATTCTCATGCCTCACGAGTGGTCTCTCAATCAATCTATTGTGGACCAGATTTTTCTGAAGTGGGGCACACCTTGTTGCGATCTTTTTGCTGCTCCCCAAAACAACAAGTGCCCCGACTTTTTCACCCTCTTTCCCCTTCCAGGCCAACCCCTGAGAGACTCTCTAACCCAGGATTGGCCCCGGGGACTTCTTTACGCTTTTCCTCCCTTTCCCTTGATTCCACAAGTCATTCAGAAAGCCACCGTTTTGAGGGCCAAGTTGGTTCTCATTGCCCCTTACTGGTCTCGACAAATTTGGTTCCCGACTCTGCATCGTCACCTCCTGGTGCGGCCTTGGCATCTGGACCCAGTTCCGGATATTTTGATCCACCAGTCGGGTCAACAGCACCGGGCCATTCATTCTCTCAACCTCACTGCTTGGTTGCTCCACTTCCTTCCCTAGCCAGGCTTCCTATGATCTCTGATCCTGTCAGAGATATTTTAGTAGCTTTTTTGAAGTCGTCCACCAGAACCGTGTATGCTAGCAAGTGGCGACGTTTTTCCATTTGGGCAAACTCCAGGCACATTGATCCCTTTACTGCTCCTGTGCATTCTGTTTTAGATTTCCTGGCTGAAGTTTTTCAGTCAGGATCCTCTTCATCAACAGTCAAAGTTCAACTGGCGGCTATTTCCAAATATCATGTTGGATTACAAGATCATAACATTATGTCACATAGGCTATGCAAAGCCTTTCTGAGAGGAGTTTTTCTTCTGAAGCCGCCAATGAAACATCCTCCTCCACAATGGGATCTGAATTTAATGTTAGCATCCTTGATTTTTCCACCCTTCGAACAGTCTGCCTCATGTTCCTTGAAGTTATTGACCTGGAAAACTATATTCTTACTGGCTGTCACTTCAGCAAGAAGGGTTTCCGAAATTCAAGCTCTCTGCATCCGTTCCCCTTACTTGGTTTTTCACAAGGACAGGGTATCCTTAAGAACGAACCCGTCCTTTCTCCCCAAAGTTGTTTCTCAAACTAATATTAATGAATCCATCGATCTACCAGTCTTTTTCCCAAATTATTCTGACAGAGCTGAACAAAAGCTTCATTTTTTGGATGTCCATCATCAGCTCAGGTACTATTTGCATAGAACGAAACAATTCAGGAAATCGGACCAATTATTTGTCTCCTATGCAGAAAACAGGAAAGGTCTCCCAGTTTCTAAAGTGACCTTATCCAGATGGTTGTCTTCCACCATTTCTTATGTGTATTCACTCAGAGGCAAGCAACTACCTTCTAAACCGAAAGCACACTCAACCAGGAGTCTATCCACTTCTGCAGCCTTTCAGGATAGACTACCCATTGATACCATTTGTGCAGCAGCTACTTGGGCCACTCCTCATACCTTTATCTCTCATTACAAGTTAGATTTGGCCTCCAGAGACAGGGCCAGTTTTGGTTCCACAGTTCTCAAGAGTCTGTTCCATTGAGCCACCCGGGATACAGGTGCTAGGGACGCGGTCCCACCCAGCAAGAATGAAGGCGAGATTGACAACTTAACATTTAGAAGTTATGTACCTACCATAACGTTCCATGTTAGTTGTCTTCTCGCCTTCTTTCTTGCCTCCCTCCTTCCCCCTGGCCTGAACAGATCTTGAAGAGTTTCCTCTTCTCAGGTTGTTCCCTCCTGAGTCTTCAATAGAAGAGTCCTTTGTTAGGAATTTTTGTGTTCCTAGTTCTACTAGGTTAGTCCTTAGCAGGGTATGTTAGCTACCAAACGAGATCTGAGGTAGTCCCGCCTTGCATCATGGGATATAGGGTTGCCTCGAGCTGGTAAAAGGAGTTCTCAAGCTAAGCAAGTGCCGAGTCGGAGCCGAGGATCGGCTCCGAACCCCATTCAGCAAGAAAGAAGGCGAGAGAAGACAACTAACATGGAACGTTATGGTAGGTACATAACTTCTAATTGCCTTGCATCAGTGTCTGGTATCCCCATTAGATGAACACAGGACTTTGGTTCTTTGCTGACAGCACTTTCTGTACATTGTGCTAGCTTTTGTTCTGTGTTTTGCACCCATATTGTTTGCGGGTGCTAGCTGTAATGTTAGAAGACTTGAAGTGGAAGGAGCAGAGTAGGTTCTCATACATAGACAGATTGCTTATGGTGGCCCTGTCAGGGGGACTCTTGCAGCACTGCACTGTTCAGGTTGGTGTACCTTTGTATGCAGTCCTGGGGTCTCTGTAAACTTGAGAGGTTCTTTCCTATCCCCATAATCTGTTGTAGGATTGCCTACATCTTGAATACTGTCCATTGACATTTGCTTCTTTCCTTGGAGAGAGGACATATGCAGCGGGTGACAAGACAGTGTACTCAGGCTTGGGCTGTCCTGTATCTTATGGACTTGATGGGTGCCATGAACTTCAGCTTTATTTCTGGTGCCAGACACACACAGCTGAATACTGGAATGGTGGTTAATCCCCAGCAACCACAGATTGGGTTTTTCTTTTTTTGCATTTTGTTGGCCCTAATGGATGCTTTGGTTGATGGTGTGGAGAGTACATTTCTGCTCCTGTCTGATTCAGGAAAAGTAGCCCTCCCATTGGAAGGGACTGTGTAGCAGTTTGGAGCTGTGAGGCACCCTCCTTACTATAAAGAGCTTAAAAGCAAAACCATATTGGAGGGCCTGATGTTCTTCGTGTTTTACTGCTGCAGTCACTACATTTGGGTTATCTGTTTGCAGTAGCCCTCAGTCGGCCTGATTAACAAAGTCTTGGGTCCTGCATTGGTTGCTGTCCCTTCTTCCATGACGTCAGGTCGTCGGGTATAAAGCATGCAGCCGACGCCATTACATCAGTCTTTCTTGCCGTGCAGTGCCCAAAGCAGAAGCAGTTCGCAAGTGTCGGTCAGCCGACTCCTGAAATTTTCGTTTTCGAGTTTCAGATCAGAAGTCTTCAACTAAAGTTAAGTACCCCATTGGGGAAACTTTTTCTTGCTCCTCCCGATGTCAGTTAAAAGTTAATAATTGCATTACTTGTGGAACGCAAATACCTCCCAAAGGTTTTCATTTGTACTGTATTCCTTGCCTAGGCCCTGACCACAATGTACCTTGCTGTCGGTTTTGTGCTTTATTTAATCAGCGCACTATCCGTCATCAGTATATTTTCGCCTCTAAATATTGCGGTTCTCTGTTTAATTATCCAGAAATGTCATCGGTTAACCTTCCGACTACCAGGATTCCGAAAAAATGCAAAGATAAAGCCAGACACAGGCCGCCGAGATCCAAAGCTGCCGACAACGCTTCTCCTAAGCCAGTCGCCAGTTCGCTGGTACTCAGGCGCTTTCGCAGCCCCTGATACTCGCTACTTCTGACTCGCAGGCCTCTACTGAGACCCATTCGGAGTCAGGTATGCTGCGAGATGCTTCAAATGTGGAACCTACGGATGTCTCTACCTTGGATGGGTCCGAAGCCACTGTGCAGGCACCGGCTTCTCAGGGTGTATTCAAACCTATGGACTTGCATATTAAAATGACGCCTCCTTCTTTTAGGCCAAAATCTCGAACCATGCCTAAGAAACCGACACCCAGGCCGCACGTTCAGGCCTCTATGCCTAAAAAACAAATGATAAGAATGGCTGAAGATCTTATAACTCTAATCAGGGGAAGCCAACCCCTCCCCCCCTTCTAAGAGACCTAGGACTGAAGTTGTTTATGAATCTTCTGACCAGGATTCTGATTTTTCTGATTCTTCTGATGCTCTGGATTTGCCCTTATCTACTTATGAAGATTCTGATGCAGAGGACTCTATTCCTTCTGCTTCCTCTCCAGAGGATTTTTCTTTTGGTGAGACCTTACATACTCTTAGGGAGCATTTCCACTGGGAAAGCCAGGATTTTTCTGATTCAAAAAAGAGGCTTAGAGATTTCTTACTCCTGCCTCAGCATAGGCCTGTAGCTATACCTGCTGTGTTAGACATTGTTGATGATGCCTTTTCAGAATCTAGTTTGGCCCCTGATTCTTTGCCTCTTGCTCCCAGAAAACCTGACAGATATTACAGGGTTCCTGATTCACACAAATTCCTTTCTAAAAATCCTATTGCGGATCCGGAGACTATTTCACAGGGACCCCCAAGGGTATTAAGGCTTCTACTGCTAAAAATCCTACCCCCTCTGATAGAGACTCCAGGGTGCTGGATAGATGGGGTAAGAAGGTTTGCACTTCTGCAACCTTGGTCATTAGGGCTTTAAACTGCCAGTTTCATATGTTAAACTATCAACATGTTATTGGATTGCTTAAACGGAAAATGATTTTGATTCCTGACTGTGCTGAAAATAAAGAATTACAGGATTTAATGCATTCTGCCTAACAGGTTGAAAAACATACTTTGCAATGTGGATTTGATTCATTAGAGGCCTCTTGCAGGGCTGCTGTTACTGGGTCTGTGCTCAGAAGGCATGCTTGGCTTAAGGAGCAATCTTTGCCTGATCATGTTAAAGCTAAATTGTTGGATGCTCCCTTAAATCAGGACCGCCTGTTTGGCAACAAGGCTGAGGAAATTCTTAAAAAGATGGAAGATAAAGCTAAATCTATGCAAACTGTTAAAGATTTCTTACAAGTTCAGCCTCCTAGATTTAGTAGGCACCGGCCCTCTAAAAATTGGTCCTTTCCAGCCCCTTCCAGGTCTTCTCAAGCCAAACCCAGACACAGCAGAAACCCCAGGTTTCAATGCCAAGGGACACACACAAGACTAAGCAATTGTGGGTTTCCGCACCAAAATCTGGGAGTAGTAAGACTCCCCCCTGTGAAAAACTATCTCATTGACTTGCTTTTAAAACTTCCAAGCACTTCCCAAGTGAATGCTCCTTTAGGTGGACAGATTGGTCTGCAGGCCAAAAACTGGGAACTCATTACCCAGGACAAATGGGTTTTAAATATAGTGCCCCAAGGATACAGATTTCACTTCCACATGTTACCAACACTGAGCAGTTGCCCAGATATACCCCCAAATCAGTGGGCAGAGGCCCAAAATCAAGTACTCTCTCTCTTAAACATGGGGGCTATTCAGTTGGTACCAGAAGAGGAAAAGGGACAAGGTTTCTATTAGAGACTTTTCGTGGTGCCCAGAAAGGGCAGTACATGGCGTCCTATCTTGGACCTTTCTACTCTAAACACCTGGTGATTCCAAAATTCAAGATGCTGACTCTTCACCAGCTGCTTCCTATGCTAGGCAAAGATGCATGGTTGGCAACACTAGACTTAAAAGAAGCATATCTGCACATCCCTATCAGGGGGTCTTGCAGAAGATACCTACGCTTCAAAGCAGGCTACATGCACTATCAGTTCTCTGCACTGCCCTTTGGCTTATCTACTGCGCCCAGGGTATACACAAAGTGCCTAGCGCTCCAGTCATTGCATTTTGCAGGCAAAGAAATATTCAAATATACCCATACCTGGACAATTGTCTAAGTCAGGCAGAAAGCCAGGACATTCTTTTGAATCATCTTGCCTTTGTTCAAAGGGTACTGACTTGTCTGGGGTTCACCATAAACGAAAATAAATCACACCTGGTACCCTGTCAACAAATAATATTCCTTAGAGCAAGCTTGAATACAACTTCCCAGAATACTTTCCTCATGCCAGAGAAACGGATTAATTTGACAACCAACTTCAAACAAGTGGCCACAGAACCCCAGCCATCTGCAAGGCAAATACTGCAAACCTTGGGGTTCATGGCCGCCTACATTCTTCTAATTCCATATGCAAGTCTGCATATGAGGAAACTACAATGGTATCTCCAAAGCCTATGGTGTCAACATTCACAGGGTCTAGAAGCAAGGATTCCTATCATACCTTGCCTACACCTAGAGTTCCTTTGGTGGGCAGAGGCCTGCCATCAGAACAGGGACTACCATTCACATTACCCCCTGCCGCCCAAATCTTAACAGACGCATCAGACTATGCATGGGGGGGTCTCACCTGGCAGGGAAGTGCATTCAGGGCAAATGGAACCCAAGTCAAATGCATCTTCACATCAATCATAAAGAAATGTTAGCTGTGCAGAATGCTCTGACAGCCTTCAAGGACAACATTCTTCCAGGACAACTAATGGTAAAGATGGACAACACCACTGTCAGGTGATACATAAGCAGTGGGGTACACATTCTTACCCCCTCTGCAAACTAGCCATGGCATTGTGGAACACAGCCTTGAGCTACCAAGTGAATCTACAAGCTCAATTCCTGCCAGGAAACTAAATACACTGGCAAACAGACTAAGAAGAAACCTCATGGACCCACAGGAGTGGAAACCGGAACCAAGGATTTTCACCATGTTGACAAGCAGATGGGGAGCTCAGATATAGACCTGCTTGCCTCCCCCCAGAACCATCAATTGGACAAATTTTGCAGAAGGATTCCCCACAAGCTAGCATGGAAAGTGGATGTTCTGTCCTTCAGCTGGAAGTTTTTGCCCTTCCTCGTATGCCTCTGCTCTCCAGGGTACTACTAAAGATCAAACAGGACAAGCCAAGGACGATTTTAATTGCACCAGACTGGCCTCGCCAACACTGGTGTACACACTCCTTGCACAGTGTGTGACGCTTGGCTCCATGGCACCTGCCTCAGACTCCTTCCCTGAACCTAGCAGCCTGGCTAATTACCTAATCTCTCCTCTACCATCCCTCAGTAAATCAGTGTTGGATATCATTTTAGAAGCAAGGAGGCCTAGTACTAGAATATCTTATGCTGCAAAATGGAAAAGATTTTGTGCCTGGAACCAATCTCAAGGAATGAATGCAGCAGTGCCCAATTTACCTCAAATTCTACAATACTTGACTGAGATGCTTCATGAGGGCTTGTCCTTTCCCTCCATCAAAATTCATGCCTCAGCCATTTCAGCTCATTATAGCACAGTGCCTCCCCTCTTCTCTCACTCACTCACTGCTCAAGCAGTTCCTCAGAGGGGCTAAAAATTTAAGGCCATCCAGGAGAGCTCCCAACTCTAGCCTGGGATCTTAACTTTGTCTTGGAGAAACTCACTCTTCCTCCTTTCGAGCCAGCTGCTACTGCAGAATTAAAAAAAATGTATTTCCTGGAAAACAGCTTTCCTTTTAGCAGTCACTTCTGCAAGAAGGGTATCTGAATTACAGTCCCTTATGGCAGTGGAACCTTTCATCATCTTTCATGCAGACAGGGTGTCCCTCAGAACTATTCCCTCCTTCATGCCCAAGGTGGTATCCGGTGTGGCTCTTAATCAGTCCATTCATTTGCCTACCTTCTTTCCTAACCCACAGAACAAAGGGGAATGGATACTGCACTCTTTAGATGTGCACAGACAGCTTAGATTCTACTTGGACAGGACTAAACCTCAAAGGAAATCTGAACAACTGCTTGTGGCATTTGCTGCAGGGACAGAGGGGAAGTTATTTTAAAACAAACCATTTCAAAATGGATAGGCCACTTGATTCATTTATGCTATAAGCATCATGGAAAACCTATCCCATAGGGCATCAGACCCCATTCAACCAGGGCTGCATCTACCTCTACAGTCTTTTCTCAGAGGCGTCCCTAATGGGGACATCTTATAAGCTGTTACCTGGAGTTCTGTACATCTTTCACCAAGCATTATCATTTGCCAATTTTCTCTAAATCCAGAGCTGGTTTTGCCACTGCAGTCTTGCAGGGCGTTATAGCTGGTCCTAATTCTATTTAAATTCCTCCTCCCAACCTTAGCTTTGGGAATCTACCCAAATGTAATGACTGCAGCAGTGAAACACGAAGAACATAGTACAGTTGTGTACACTTACCATAAATGTAGATGTTCGAGTGTATTCACTGTTACAGTCCTGGTTACCATCCCTCCAGCCCCCTTTCTTCTTTTGGCTAAACCTCTGCTCTCACTTACTATGCTCTAAAAGCTTTTTGGTGTATTTGCTTTTTTGTTGGAGGTATTTCCTTGTATTTATAGATTTAATTGCTTCCCATTAGGTGGGCACCTGACATCTGGGGCAAGAAAAACTGATGTAATGGAGTCGGCTGCATGCTTTATACCCCTGACGACCTGACGTCATGGAAGAAGGGACAGCAACCAACACAGGACCCAATACTTAATCAGGCTTACTGAGAGCTACTGCAAGCATATAACCCAAATGTAATGACTGCAACAGTGAATACACTTGAACATCTACATTTATGGTAAGTGTACACAACTGTACTTTCTGATGTATTCAATCAACTGGTTATTCTTATACTGCCTAACAAGCAAAAGGCAGATGCTCATACCCTACCTTTGAAGAGATACAGTGCAGGCAGTAACTAGGTGCATCACTTTGTCTGACATTCATATCTTAGGAAAGGTGAACTTACTGACAGATATTTTGAGTTTCTCCTCCACTCCTGTCTTATAGTTGAGAGTTTGGGAGCCCCCATGTAGTTAGTATTTTCCAGATGGTGTAATTTGCACTAAAACTGTTTGCTTCTTGAATCAGATTTTTTTTACATCACAATTGCAATATACCCAACTACTAAGACTTTGCTACTGAAGGTCCAGTGTGTGGCCCAACACTCTTCCTTTCCGTGCTTTGCAGATATCTACCTTTCAATGTCTGTAATTTCCTAGTATAAAACAAACTTCTGTTTATGCCACCTTAAGTTTGTCTTGCTGACGTTTGTAGCATATTCACTATTTTGGTAGCATTTGTACTCCAGTATTGCTCGGCCTATTTTAGAGCTTGGTACAGATAAATACGGAATTGAAGAATTTTGTTATTGTCTAATTGCAGTTTATGCTGCTGTGTATCGCCTTGTATCGTTTAGGTAGTTGGGCATTTGGCTATGTACTAAAAAGTGTCAGACTCCCAAGAAAAGCAGATGCCATTGTGTTCAACGGATTTCACATAAGGATTTCTATGCCAGTTGTGTTTTCTGTATGGACAGTTAAGATGACATCGAAGACTGTAGGGTGTGGCAGGGATTTACACGCAAGACTCTGAAGTAGGTGCCATTCCCTGCAAAACTGTTTGATTTAAAAACGATGTAAAGCCTGTACCTGTCCACAGCCTTAGACATCCCCTAGAAGACGTACATTAAGAAAAAGATAGAGTCACTGATGATGCGACTTGGCTACAGGATATAGGCTTCACTAAGGCACTTTCACAAGCATTGATTGTCTTAGATTCCTTGATAAAGCCCCTGTAGAGGTAATCATAGTAAGGCAGGCACTTCTCATTGAGCCATTACCCATGATACATTTCTTTGACCAGACTCTCTCCCCACCTTGTATGTCTCTAGCTAAAGCCCATTTTGTGATTTCAGAATTGGGGTAATGTTCTTTTACAAGAATGGAGGGTATGCTGTCCTTGATTCTTTTATGGAAGCATGGGATTCCTGTCCCCAAGCCTGGGCTTCCATGTCTAATGAGGATAAGGTCCCTTCAGTTGCCTGGCTCTCAGATGTAGCAGGTCCTTGCCCCTCACCCATATCAGGCTGTTCCTGACCAGTTGCTGTCCTTGGCCCAAGGCGTCCTTTAGGTATTGTAAAACCATCAACCAAAGATGTTCATCGTGTTGCACAGTTGCAGTCATTACACTTGGGTTATCCTGCTGGCAGGCTACCCGCAGTCGGCCTGAATTCCAAAGTCCTGGTCCGGCGTCTGTTGCTGTCGCCTCTTCCCTGACGTCAGTGCGCCAGGGGTATAAAAGATGCAGCCGACGCCATTTTCTTCAGTCTTTCTTGCCGCGCGGTGACCGAAGCAAAAGCAGTTCGCAAGTCCCGGTCGGCCGACTCCTGAGATTTTCAAAATTGAATTACAAAACCGAAGTCTTCAATAAAGCTAAGTACCCTGTTGGGGAAACTTTTTCTTGCTCCAGACCAATGTCAGTAAAAGTTAACAATTGTATTTCTTGTGGGAAGCAAATACCTCATAAGGATTTTCACTCTTACTGTATTCCTTGCCTAGGCCCCAACCACAACGTTGCTAGTTGTCGGTTTTGCGCTAGATTCAACCAACACACTATTAAGCGTCTGTTTGATTTTGCTTTACATTACTTCGGCCGAAGGTTTAATTATATGATGCCGTCAAAACAACCGACGACCGGAATTCATAAAAAATGAAAGGACAGGCATCTGAGGTCCAAAACCGACGAAGCCTCTTCTAGGCCAGTCGCCGGTTCTCAGTGAGGTGCTTTCGCAGCCCCTGACACCCGCTACCTCAGAGAAACAGGCCGCCTCCGACTCCCACGTGGAGACAACTAAGCCTCTGGAAACTCAAGGTATTGGGCCTACGGAGACTATTCCCTCAGATGGGTCCAGAGCCGCTGAGCAGGTATCGGCTTCTGAGGGTGTTTTTAGACCTACACAGCTTACTATCAGGACTACTTCAGCAGCCAAGACAAAGTCTAAAACACCTATAAAGACAAAGAAACAAGTACAGCATTCACCTGGACAGTCATCCATGCCAAAGAAACAGATGCTTAAAATGGCCGAGGACCTAATTACTGTGATCAGGGGTTCCCATCCCCCTCCTGATAAAAGGCCTAGGCAAGGTACTGACTATGATTCCTCTGACCAGGTTTCTATTTCCTCTGGTTCCTCTTCAGAACAGGGATATTCTCTTCCTCCCTACGAGGATTCTGATGCTGAAGAATCTATCCCTTCAGCCTCTCCTCCTGAGGATTATTCCTTTGGGGAAACCCTGCACACCATGAGAGAGCATTTCCATTGGGAGAGCCAAGATTATTCTGAATCCAAGAAAAGGCTCAAGAGATTTTCTTTTATTGCCTCAGCACAGGCCCCTTGCTATTCCCCCTGTACTAGATATTGTTGATGATGTTTTTTTTTTCTGAATCCAGTTTGTCTCCTGATTCTTTACCCACTGCACCAGTTAAGCCAGATAGGTACTACAGGGCTCCAGATTCACATAAATTTCTTTATAAAAACCCTGCTGCTGATCCAGAAACAATTTCACAGGGTCCCAAAGGGTCAAGGCTTCCACTGCAAAAAATCCTGTTCCCTCTGATGGGAATTCAAGTGCACTGGACAGATGGGGGAAAAAAGTCTAAACCTCTGCTACTTTAGCTGTAAGGGCTTTAAACTGTCAGTTTCACATGCTTAAATACCAACAATATCTAATGTCTTTGCTCAAACAGAAAATGCTTACAAGCTCAGAATGTACTGAAAATAAGGAAATGTAGGATTTTGTTGCATGCAGCTGAACAGGTGGGAAAGCATACTTTGCAGTGTGGTTTTGATTCATTAGAGGCTTCTTACAAAGCCGCTGTTACAGGTTCTGTCATTCGAAGGCATGCTTGGTTAAAGGAACAAAGTTTACCTGATCATGTTAAAGCAAAATTGTTGGATGCTCCATTACAGTATGATACTTTGGTGTTAAGGCAGAAGAGGTGTTAAAGAAAATGGAGAATAAAGCAAAATCAATGCAGACAGTGAAGGATTTCTTACAGGTTCAGCCACCCAGATTTAGCAGGAACTGGCCTTCAAAAAATTGGTCCTTTCCAGTGTCAGACAGGCCACAAAGAGGCAGATACAGACGCCCAAGAGGCATATCTCAGTCACAAGGCGCATACAGACCTAAGCAATGGGGTGCTTCTGCCCACAAAGGCGAAGAAGACAAATCACAACCCTATAGGAAACAGTCCCAATGACTTCCCTCTACCAATGCCAAGCACTTACCTTCTGCAGGCACCCTTAGGGGGAAAACTTGCACTATTCTCACAAAATTGGTACAAAATTACCCAAGACAAATGGGTACTGAATATTGTTTCCCAGGGTTACAGGTTCACTTTCACACCCTTCCATGGCCAAAAGGTATGCCAGACCTGCCACACAATCAATGGGCAGAGGCACAAAAACAAATTTCTGCACTCATGGACATGAGGGCTATTCAAAAAGTACCACAGCAAGAGCAGGGACAAGGATTTTACTCAACTTTTCTTGGTACCCAGAAAGGACAAAGCTTTTGGAGACCAATACTGGACCCGTCTACTTTAAATACCTTCCTGGACTTTCCAAAATTCAAAATGTTGACACTGCAGCAACTTCTACCCATGCTAGCCAAGAAGGCTTGGCTAGTTACTTTGGACCTCAAAGAGGCATACCTGCATATCCCAATCAGACAATGATACCTCAGATTCATAGCTGGCTCAATGCATTACCAATTCTCTGCACTGCTCTTTGGCTTACATGCCTGGCACCAGTAATTGCATTTTGCAGACAAAAAGGAATTCAAATATATCCCTACTTGGACGACTGCCTTATTCAAGCAGAGAGCAAGGACATTCTACTAAAGCATCTGGCGTTTGTAAAAAGACTACTAATTTGCCTAGGGTACACAGTAAATGAAAAGAAATAAAAAAATCAAAACTAGTGCCCTCTCGAGATAAATATTCCTGGGTGCAAGCTTAAATACAACTGCCCAGATGGCGTATCTCACGCCAGACAAACAAAGGCAACTGACTCATTTTTTCCAAATGATGGCAACAAAGACCCAGCTACCTGCAAGAAAAATTCTGCAGGCTTTGGGCTTCATGGCATCCTGCATTCTGCTAATTCCATATGCAAGACTGCATATGAGGAAGCTACAATGGTATCTAAAAAGTGTTTGGACTCAACATTGCCACAGCCTGGAAACAATAATTACTCTCATCCCCTGCCTACAACAAGAGCTTCGATGGTGGGCACTGGCCTGTCACCACAACAAGGGACAGCCTTTCACTTTACCCACAGCCAGGCAGACACTAACAACAGATGCATCAGATTATGCCTGGGGAGCACACATGGCAGGAAAATGTATACAGGGCACGTGGCCCACAGACCAAATGCATCTTCATATCAATCAAAAAGAGATGCTAGCTGTACAGAATGCCCTGACAGCCTTCAAGGACCTACTACGTCCAGGACAAGTATTACTAAAGACGGACAATACTACAGTCATGTGGTACATAAACAAGGGGGCACTCATTCCTACCCCCTCTGCAGGCAAGCCATGACTTTGTGGAACACAGCACAGTACATCTGCAGGCACAATTCCTGCCAGGAAAGAAAAATACTCTGCCATACGAACTAAGCAGAAACCTCATGGACCCACACGAGTGGAAACTAGATCCACAGGTCTTCAGCATAACAAAGAAATGGGGATGCCCAGACGTAGATCTATTTGCCTTCCCTCACAACTTTCAACTACAGAGATTCTGCACAAGGACTTATCACTCTCAAGCATGGAAGGTGGATGCTCTATCATTCAGCTGGAAAACCCTAACAGTTTATGCCTATCCACCACTGCCTCTACTCTCCAAGGTACTCCTAAAAGTCAGACAAGAAAAGCCAAAAATGATTCTGATTGCCCCAGACTGGCCACGCCAACATTGGTACCCGGTCCTAAAGAGCTTGTCTCAAGGGCCAGCCTGGACTTTGCCTCAAATTCCTCATCTGCTGACCCAACAAAACAATCAGATCCTGCACAGCCAACTCAAAACCTTAAATCTGGCTGCATGGCGAATAATATAGCCACTCAGATCACACCTCTCTCTAAAGCTTTTATGGATGTCATTTTGGAAGCCAGGAGGCCCAGCACCAGGAAATCTTATGCAGAAAAATGGAAGAGATTCTGTGCTTGGAATCAGGCACAAGGATTCGAACCGCTTGTTCCAAATATTCCTTAGATTTTACAATACCTAATTGAGATGCTGGACAAAGGCCTATCCTTCTCATCAATTAAGATCCATGCCTCTGCCATTTCAGCTCATTACAATACGGAACCGCCTATTTTCTCTCATCCACTGCTAAGACAGTACCTCAGAGGGGCAAAAAACATAAGACCCCCAAGGAGAACACCTATACCAACATGGGACCTCAGTTTTGTCTTGGATTGTCTTGGAAAAACTCACACTACCTCCTTTTGAGCCAGCCAATACAGCTGAGATAAAATTCTTATCATGGAAAACTGCTCTGCTTCTAGCAATAACTTCAGCAAGAAGAGTCTCAGAGCTACAGGCATTAATGGCAGTGGAACCTTTTATCATTTTTCATACGGACAGGGTTTCTCTAAGGACAAACCCAACATTTATGCCAAAGGTAGTATCCAGTGTGGCTCTAAACCAAACTATTCATTTATCAACCTTTTATCCAAATTCTCAGAATAAAGGGGAAAGACTTCTGCATTCTTTGGACATAGACAGCTACACTTCTACTTGGACAAAACAAAAGCCTTCAGGAAAACTGAGCAACTTTTTGTGGCATACGCTGCAGGATCACAAAGAAAGGCTATTTCAAAATGGATAGGCCACTGCATTCGTTTCTGCTATGCACAGCATGCCAAATCAGTGCCTAAGAATGTTAGGCCACATTCTACCAGGGCAGTAGCCTTTCTCAGAGGAGTACCAACCAAGGAAATTTGGAGGCTGCAACTTGGAGTTCAGTGCACACTTTTACCAAGCACGATCACTTACCTCTTTACTCTAAATCCAGAGCAGGATTTGCCACTGCAGTTCTGCAGGGCCTCATAGCCTCTCCTAATTCTGTTTAGACCCAGCTGCCCAACCTCAGCTTTGGGATTCAACCCAAGTGTAATGACTGCAACAGTGAAACACGATGAACATACTGCAGTTGTGTGCCTACCATAAATGTAGATGTTCAAGTGCATTCACTGTTGCAGTCCAGTTTACCCTCCCACCTTCCCCCTTTTTCTTTGCTGGGACTTATCTGTACCTCTATATTCTATACAACCTATGTGGTGCATTTGCTTGTAGATGAAGGTTATGTGCATGCTTTTTTATGTTCATAATTTTTACAGCCTACCCTTTTGGGGGCACCTGACATCTGGGGCAAGAAAAATTGAAGAAAATGGCGTCGGCTGCATATTTTATACCCCTGGCGCACTGACCTCAGGGAAGAGGCGACCACAACCGATGCTGGACCAGGACTTTGGAATTCAGGCCGACTGTGGGTAGCCTACCAGCAGGATAACCCAAGAGTAATGACTGCAACAGTGAATACATTCAAACATCTACATTTATGGTAGGTACAAAACTGTACTTGATAAAGACGCAAATCATGAGGAATAACAGAATAAAGATTCTGCACATCAGTAGTTACAAATATATATATTTCTCCTTAAAAGACAGTCCTCAAAAACTGCTACAAATCTTTACAACCATGTGGAAGCTTACATAAGCTGCTTTTAAGTAATCTTTCTATAGTTAACAATGAAAAAAATTTTACCCCTTGTGGCACCAACAGTTGGCCTCACTGGTGGATCATACATACATACATTTGTGCAATTTGGGGATACCAAATATATTTTCTATCACTGTCTGATCATTGCACATATAATTAAATTCATTAATACTTGTCTGATTTTGTAATATGTTTAAAAGGTAATCAGTTGCACTATAATATTAACTTCATTTTTTGGAACCTCCTTATATGTTTCATCCATTAAGAAAACATTCATCCTATTAATATAATCTGTGCTTCCCTTAATAACCAAACTCACCCCCTTGTTAGGCTTCTTTACAGTTAAAGTCCTGTCACCAGCTAATTTGTTAAGCAAGATCATGTTATTAGACATATTGTAAGACCTTACTTTTTTATCTAAAACTTTCAAAAATCAAGCTTACACATTTCAAACTTTAGGACAATCTGGTTCATTGAGAGACTAAAACAACTAGGCCTTCGCAGTTCATGAGTTAGATCACATTCCTTATCTTTGAACCAGAAGGCCAAAATTATTTTGCAGGTAAACGACTTTAAATCAATTAAACTGTTGGCTAGATAAGCTGTCCTAGCTGGAACAAAGGATAAACCTTTGGATAAAAAAATGTGTGCTCAGTTCGTAATAATTTAGTTGAAAAATTGTACAATGTGAAGTTCATCTTACTATTGTGAACAAGTATCACAGTACCTTTGTCGTCAATCTCATTACTGCTAAAATCATTGCTCAGTTCTTCCATCCTTTCTACTTGTAAACATGTTGCTTGGGCCTTGATCCCTGTTGCAGAAACCTCTGTTCCTCAGATTGGTCTTGATGATCGCTCTCCTTCCTTGGATTTTTGAAGCCCCTTCAATCTCCGCAACTGTTGGTCGCTCAATGAATTGTTCCCTAAAGGGGCTGGTCCTCCTCTAGAGATACGTATACCTACCTCTGATGACATCATGCTGTTCGTTCCCATTGGTGGATAATTATACACCCCTCCTCTGTTGCTATGGCTACCTGGTGGATTCTGATATACATTATAATTGCAATAGATAAGGGAATCCCTTTGAAATCTTTCTGATTTCCTTTTAATATACCATCAGAAACTCTATCCACATTCTGAAAAATATGTTGATAGTGATATAGTGATCAAACAAGTCACTCTGTACATTTAAAATGTCTATTACCCCAGACAGCTTCTCAATTTGAACTTCATTATGTTTGACTATGATCAGCATCAGCTCACAACCCATCTTATATAAAAATTCCACCAGCTCTTTATGGTAATCTGACCCTTTCATTACCCCATTTGGGTACTTCCAAACTATCAGCCCCTTCAGAACCTGCTGAATCGCAGTACACATAGTCAGATATGAGTTTTCAGCTGTAATTTCTTAAATATCAGCAACTTTTTCTCAAACACCTCTAACTGCTGCCAAATGGAACTTCTTTCACTCTGCTGTTGTTGGGACTGAGTCAAACCCCTTTTATCAACATCAAACTCAGATCTGTTGGTTTTCCAATCTGAAATTTGAAGGGAGGTTCCTGAGTCCTGGGATACTTGCCAGTGATGGCTGAGTTAACTGCAAGCCCAAACTTGAACCACTTGTTGTCGCACCTCCTCTAAAACCACGCTGACCACAAGACACATTAACCTGTCCAAGTTTTGGCATTTGTTGCAAAAGAAGTGTCAAATCACCCATAGATTTTTTTGAAGGTCAAATTGTTGAATAGAGGGGCCTGCTGTTTGGGCACAGAGAGGTAGATATCACCACCATGAAAAACTCAAACCGTGTAAGAGACAAACTAGGTAACCACAAACACCTCCATACCCAGCGAAGGTCCCCACATTCCAGATAGCTTGAATTAACTCCAAAGCACACTTTATTGAAAATAAACGAGTTAAGCACCTTTCTTCCTTACATTAAAACAGAACTTCTTCAGAACTAATTCAACCTTGCAAACGAACTCATTAAGTAATCAAAAAAAAAAAAAAAAAAAAACACCTGACACTAATTGACTCCTTACTTTTTTAGCCAATAGGTTAAAATCCTTCTCAAGAAAAATCCTACTTAAGCATTAAATAAATGACTCATTCAGTTTTAAACATGCATATAAAAATAAATACGTAAAATATAAATACTTTAAATATATAACATATGCATATAAAACTAGATAAGAATAAAAATGAAGTACATAAATCAGTAAAACAATCACTAAGCAAAATTCTCCTATATCAGTATCTCCTAAAACAGCCTTAAGTACTGTAACTATTAAAAATTATTAAAATATTACTGAAATGTTATGTTTCTTCATAAGGACAAAATAGAGCATAATAATGTTTGAGTTTTGACACTGAGCTAATAGAATAGGATTAATTTGACCCTGGGGTACTTATTGCATTCAAATGCAATTGCCACTTCAACTCACATTTTTCTAAATGTTCTTTCATAAACCTTCCCCTAGGGTCTTGAGTAACCTGTTCAATTACCACGAACACAAATGTATGTCCGGTGTTACTCTGTACATGTTTAGTCAAAGCATTGATTGGTTGTTTTTTCCTAATATCTAGCAAGTGTTCATATATTCTTTCCTTCAATTTCCGTACAGTTTTTCCTTAGTAAAATGCTGTACACAACTCACACCTAGCTAAATAAACGACTTGCTTTGAGTCGCATGTAAAATGCCCATTAATAGTGTAATTTAACACCATTAATAGAAAATATTCCATTATCTTAATATAAGGGCATTGTGTGCATTTCCCACATTTAAACATACCTATTTTCTTACCCCTGCCTATACAGTTTTATTGGTACTGATACTTTAAACAAATCCTTGTTCATCTCTAGTAACTATTTAAAACATTTATCCTTCTTGTATACTGTACTAGGTTTCTCCCCACCTTCTCTGATGCACCCCCTTCAAATTAAAAAATAGTCCAGTTTTTATATATATATATATATAATTAACTAGTGCTTTACTATCCAAATTATAGGTGGTGACGAATGATTTTTTTTAACCTTGCAATCCTTTTCTAAACTTTTCCCCTCCACAGTAGCTAATCTACCACCTGCTTTCAAAAGGGGGGTATATTCACCCCTGCTTCTTTTATTCCATACTTCATCACTAACTTTTAGGATGAAGTCCTTTGGATAAACCCCTTTGACAAAACATTTCAGCCACGATATTACATTCATTGGTAAAGGTGTCCATTTCTGAAACCATCCTGGAAACCATACTAGCTGGCCCTTCACTAATGTTTTCTTTTGATGAACTGGGTGCCAACTCAAAAAGTGTAAGTAGATATTTGAGAAAGTGGGTGTCCTATGATTGTTAGACACTATTTTCTTTTCTGGAACTCGTCTTTCCTTAAATCAACATCCAACTAGATTATTTGGTCATGGGCAAAAACGCAAGTAAACTTTAAAAATGATTCGGTATGATTAATATAATCAATAAATTCTAACAATCTGTCCTTTAGTGTCATTCAATACCAGAAATATTTCATCAAAAAAATCTGATGTAATATACCCGACATTCTTTAGAACTACTGTTAAATGTTTTTTAGAGCTATTTGGAGTTAATTCAAGCTATTTGGAGTTTGGGGTCTTTCATTGGGTAAGGAGGTGTTTGTGGGTTACCTAGTTTGTCTCCTACGCAGTTTGAGTTTTTCACGGTGGTGATATCAGGTATGGTGACAGGGCTTTGAGTCAGTCCACGTAGGACATGTTTGGGCCTTGTTTAGTAAGGTATTTCCGTGGACTTTCAGGTTGCTGCATGTGTCTGGACAGATACTTGCCTAAGGAGGGCATTATATTCAATGGCTGACCTAATGAGGGCAGAGTAAAAGACGGTAGTAGCATCCCAAGATCTAGACACAATCTTTTGTTTACAAGTTGCACAATATAGAGGAACTTTCTTAAAACAGTGGACACATGCTCATCAAAAGTTAGGTCACTCTTCATGTGAGTTCCCATATCCCAACCAACTGGGTTAGCTGTTAGGGTCATATTGTCAGTATGGTAGTTCCCTTGGGTAGACGACTTCCCAAAGGATACAGCAATGTATTTTTTTTTTTTATTTTAAGTACATAATTTTGGCACCAGTTATTTATTTGGCACAAACCTTGCAGGATGGCCAAGTCATTCCTCCCATAAGTTACTTGGTAACACTGGATTTCAAAGATGCTTATTATCACATTCCAGTAGCCACAGGATGTTGCTAAGGCTCTCTGTTTCTAGGTCATAGTTTCAGTTCTCTGCATTACCCTTTGGATTCTCTAGAGCTGCAAGGGTGTTCTTGAAATGTCAAGCCCCAGTCATAGCTGATTGCAGACTAAACAGCTTTCACATTTTTTCTTTATTTAGATAATCTACTTCTTTCCAGTGTCTTATCCAGATATCAGCAGTCATTAAACTGGGTTTGTCTATCTTCTGATCATTTTGGCCTTCCATAAATGTTTCAAAATTTTCCTTGTCTCCTTCTTCCAATATTATGCTTCTTGACTGCCTTCTAGATACCTCTTTTCAAAAGGAATTTCTGATACAAAAGTTGGATTTTATCTGGAATCTGCTGAACTTCTCCAAGGTGGATTTTATCTAGAATCTGCTGAACCTCTCCGATCAGTCTCTGATTTCTGCAAGGCAATCTCTCAGGATTGTAGGGTTTATGGTTTCTCTGTTTCTCATGATTCCCCTAGCCAAGTAACACATGAGTAAGATGCAGAGGTTTCTAAAAACGCATGAACCCAACATTTACATTCTCTGGAGCATCAAATTCCAGTTTGAGGCTTTTTTTAAAAAGGGAACTGCTTTGATGGAATTAAATTCAAATGAACACATATCTCCCCTTTCCTCCCTTGACCCCATTCAGTCTGTCAGCACAGCCTATTCAGATTTCACTTAGCAGTTTACATGGGGTTAAAGTTGCATGGCAAGTGGAATAATCCAGACAGACCAAAGCACATCAGTGTAAAAGGACTGTTGGCCATTATACATGCCCTCAATATTTTTTTTTTAACCTGTACTCACTAGGACTTGTACAGGTAATTACAAATACCACAGTTCTGTGGTACACAAACAAGCAGGGAAGTGCAATATTGTACCCCTTTTGTAGGCTGTCTATGTTGACTTGGGAAGTAGCTCTACAGCATTCTATAACTGTCCAAGCATCTTGTGTTTTATTAGAACAAAGTGGTAGACATGTTGGGCAGGACCAGGACAAACCTTCACAAATGGAAGTTGAATCGGGGGGGCTTTCAAGTACTTGCCCTGTTGTGGTGGGTACATTAAATAGATCTGTTTGCCTCATTCCAAAACAGACAAACAAATTCTTCACCCGGATTCCTTGCAGGTAAGCATGGGAAACGGTTGCTTTTTCATTCCTGTGAGTGGGAAAGTTCCTTTAATATCCAGGGTAATTCTGAAAATTAAGAATGACTCCAAAAATTCATTGTAGTGAAACTGTTTTGGACTGTGTGCAACACTGGATGTTCTTAATGTTTCACTGTTGCAGTCCTCACATTTGGGTTATCTACTTGCAGGTAGCCCTCAGTTGGCCTGATTATCAAAGTCTTGGCTCCTGCGTAGGTTGCTGTCTCATCTTCCATGATGTCAGGTAGTCAGGGGGTATAAAGCATGCAGCCGACGCCATTACATCAGTCTTTCTTGCCGTGCGGTGCCCGAAGCAGAAGCAGTTCACAAGTGCCGATCGGCCAACTCCTGAAATTTTCGTTTTTGAGTTTCAGATCCGAAGTCTTCATCTAAGCTAAGTACCCTGTTGGGGATCCTTTTTCTTGCTCTAAACCGATGTCAGTAAAAGTTAACAATTGTATTTCTTGTGGAAAGCAAATATCTCAAAGATTTTCATTCATACTGCATTCCTTGCCTAGGCCCAGACCACAACGTACCTCGCTGTTGGTTTTGTGCCTTATTCAAACCTCAAATTATTCGCATCTAAGTATTTTGGTACTCGGTTCAATTATCCAAAAATGGCTTTGGTAAGCCACCTGACTACCGACATTCTGAAAAAAATGCAAGGATAGAGACAGACCGCATAGGTCCCAAGCTGCTGACGACGCTTCTAAGCTAGTCGCCAGTTCGCCTGTACTCAGTGAGGCACTTTTGCAGCCCCTGATACCCGCTACTTCAGATTCACAGGCCTCTACTGAGACTCATTCAAAGTCTGGTATACTGTGAGATGCTTCTTCAACTGTGGAACCTATGGATGTCTCTACCTTGGATGGGTCCGGAGCCGCTGTGCAGGCACTGGCTTCTGAGGGTGTATTCAGGCCTACTGACTTGCATATTAAACCGATGCCATCTTCTTCAAGGCCTAAAACTCTATCCATGCCTAGAAAACGGACGCCCAGACCCCATGGTCAGGCCCTTATGCCTAAAAAACAAATAAGAATGGCTGAAGAACTTATTACTGTAATCAGGGGAAGCCACCCTTCTCTCCCTCTAAGAGACCTAGGACTGATTTTCCTTCTGATTCTTCTGATCAGGATTCTGAAATTACTGTTTTCTCTGACCAAAATTACTGTTTTCTCTGACCAGGAGTTGCCCTTATCTACGTATGAGGATTCTGATGCAGAGGACTCCATTCCCCCTGCTTCCCCTCCAGAGGATTTCTCTTTTGGTAAAACCTTGCATACTCTTAGGGAGCATTTCCGCTGGGAGAAAGACAGGATTACTCTGACTCCAGAAAGAGGCTTAGGGAATTCCTACTCCTACCTCAACACAGGCCTTTAGCCATTCCTCCTGTACTGGGCATTGCAGATGATGCCTTTTCAGAATCTAGCCTGACCCCTGACTCTCTGCCTCTGGCTCCCAGAAAACCTGACTGTTATTAAAGGATATCTGACTCTCACAAGTTCCTCTTTAAGAATCCTACTGCGGATCCTGAGACCATTTCACAGGGACCCAAAGGCATTAAGGCTACTACTACCAAAAACCCTAACCCCTCTGATAGAGATTCCAGGGCCCTGGATAGATGGGGTAAGAAGGTATACACTTCTGCTACTTTGGCCATTAGGGCCTTAAACTACCAGTTTCATATGTTAAAGTATCAGCAGCATATTATTAGTCTGCTTAAACAGAAAATTATGTTGTTTCCTGACTGTGCTGAAAATAAGGAATTACAGGATTTAATGCATTCTGCTGAGCAGGTTGGAAAGCATACTTTGCAATGTGGTTTTGATTCATTAGAGGCATCTTGCAGGGCTTCTGCACTGGGTCTGTACTTAGAAGGCATGCTTGGCTTAAGGAGCAGTCTTTGCTAGATCATGTTAAAGCTAAATTACTGGATGCTCCCTTAAACCAAGACCGCCTGTTTGGCAACAAAGCAGAAGAAGTACTTAAAAAGATGGAGGAAAAAGCTAAATATATGCAAACTGTTAAAGATTTCCTGCAAGTTCAGCCTCCCAGATGTAGTAGGCATTGGCCTTCTAAAAATTGGTCCTTTCCTGCGTCTTCAAGACCCTCTCAGTCCAAACCCAGAACCAGCAGAACACCCAGGCTTCAGTCCCAAGGTACTCACAGGCCTAAGCAGTGGGGGGCTCCCACTTCCAAGTCTGGGAGTAGTAAGACACCCCCCTGTGGTAAACTGTCACAATGATTTAACTTTAAACTTTCCAAGCCCTGCCAACGAACTGTTCCTTTAGGGGGAAAAATCTCCCTGCATGCAAAAAACTGGGAACTCATTACTCAAGACAAATGGGTTTTAAATATAGTTTCCCAAGGATAAAGATTCCACTTCCACTCCTTACCAATCCCAAACGGTTGGCCAGACCTACCCTCAAATCAGTGGGCAGAGGCTCAAAAGCAAGTTCTCTCTGTCCTAAACATCAGGGCTATTCAACCTGTCCCAGAAGAAGAATGGGGGCAAGGCTTCTACTGAAGACTTTCCTGGTACTCAGAAAAGACAATTCCTGGCATCCTATCCTGGACCTGTGTATCCTCAACACCTATTTGGAAATCCCAAAATTCAAAATGCTAATTCTGTATCAGCTGCTTCCCATGCTAAGATCACCAGCTCAGTCTTACTCAAACACAGACCAGCAATAGTAGAAACAATAGTGTTCACAAAAATGTTCCTTCGCTCATCACAAATAGATGAAAAAATAGTAAACCAGCACAGAGACGTTGTAAACTGGAACAAAACCTTCTTTATTCACAGATAAAACCACCAAGCGCTTTCGCCTGAGAATCCCAGGCTTTTTCAAGGTGCATAAAAAATGTAGCCATTCCACTTATATGGAAAACTCTTAATTGGCTAAATTAGTAAATTGAACTCATTGATTCATTAATTAAAAAATCAAATTGCTGCCCTTAGCAAAAATATAATACTTAAAGTGCAACAGTGCTTGGAATATACATAAAAATTTGTGACATTGAAAAATATACGTGTTGTCATAAATATATGTTATTAGATACAAGCAAAGTGAGATATACTTTCAAATATATTTTAAAAATACTTTAAAAAATTGTCTTAATGTAGCACAAAATGCATGGAATAACATGTCAATGAACAGCGTCAAAGGCATTAAAAACATTCTCTTACCTGGACGACATTTGTATTTTATGGCAGGGAACGAAAGAGAATTTTTTAGAATTTTTTGATTACATCAGCTCTACAACAGAATTTTTATCATTTACGTATGAGCTTAGTGAGGATTCTTTACATTATTTAGATGTATTGTTAATGAAAGATAAGGAGACACAACAGTTTCAAACTCAGGTATTTAGAAAGAACACATTCTCTAATGCCTTTCTGCACTATGATAGTTCGCATCCTTTTTACATTAAGAAAGGAATAGTTAGAGGCCAATTAATACGAGGCTCTAGGATGTGTAGTTCCCTGGATTTGTTTTTGAAAGAAGCAAGTTTTTTGGCCACCATGTTCAAGGAGAGAGGCTATCCACTCAATCTTATTAGTTCTCTGATTTTGGAGATTAAAGAAAAAAGGGACACTATGCATCCCCCACTTTTAGCCAAAGGACTTCCTCTCCCCACGGGTAATGTACCTATGCAGGATGACAAACTCAGGAGTTTTTCTTACACGTACACCTGTGATGCAAAGCTTATAGAAGACACCATGAGTTTTTATTGGCCTATTTTAACATCCCAGGATGACATTAAACCTTATATCCCTGAAAGAATACATTTTGTCAGAAAACGTGACATTAATTTAAAAGGAATGTTTGAGCAAACATCTAAATTAATGTTTTCCGAAGGCAACAATTGTTCTAGTAGAAAGCATGGTCCATTCAAGTGTGGTAGGTGTAATCAATGCAAACACATGTTGAATGATGACCATATTTTCATCCCCTCTAGAAATTGCACACTTAGATCGCATGCCCATTACACATGTAATTCATTTGGAGTAGTATACTTGGGTATCTGTTTGTCCTGCCATGGTTTCTACATAGGCAAAATGGTGAGAAAGCTCAAGAAAAGGATATATGAGCATTTTTATGAAATTGAAAAAAGAATGGACAGTAACGCTGTTTTTAAACACTCCCTAGTTTGCACTAATATGTTAATAAGATTCTTTGTATTAGAACGGGTCCAACAGGATCCAAGAGGTGGGGATTGGGAAACGTATTTGGAAAGCAGAGAGTTAACATGGCAGCTCAAACTGGACGCCACTAGGTATCCAGGTATGAATGATACCACTAGTTTAAGGAGCCTACTTAAAATGAGGAGAGATAGATTGTAATAGAAACTTTTTGCTTCATTTTATTTCATTTTTTGTGGATTCATGAAATTTTAAGCCATGAACATTGATTTTTAAGGTTAAGGGGAAAGACAATTTTTAGTATCATTATACCATAGACAAGTTTAAGCAGTATTTTGTAAGAGAATGTTTTTAATGCCTTTGACGCTGTTCATTGACATGTTATTCAATGCATTTTGTGCTATATTAAGACAATTTTTTAAAGTATTTTTAAAATATATTTGAAAGTATATCTCACTTTGCTTGTATCTAATAACATATATTTATGACACAACACGTATATTTTTCAATGTCACAAATTTTTATGTATATTCCAAGCACTGTTGCACTTTAAGTATTATATTTTTGCTAAGGGCAGCAATTTGATTTTTTAATTAATGAATCAATGAGTTCAATTTACTAATTTAGCCAATTAAGAGTTTTCCATATAAGTGGAATGGCTACATTTTTTATGCACCTTGAAAAAGCCTGGGATTCTCAGGCGAAAGCGCTTGGTGGTTTTATCTGTGAAAAAAGAAGGTTTCGTTCCAGTTTACAACGTCTCTGTGCTGGTTTACTATTTTTTCATCTATTTGTGATGAGCGAAGGAACATTTTTGTGAACACTATTGTTTCTACTATTGCTGGTCTGTGTTTGAGTAAGACTGAGCTGGTGATCTTCCCACGAACTTTTTTGGTTTTTTGTGCAGTTTTTATTTCTTGCTTCCCATGCTAGGCAAAAATGCCAGGTTGGCAACACTGGATTTAAAGGAAGCCTACCTGCACATCTCAATAAGGGAATCTTGCAGAAGATACCTACGCTTCAGAGCAGGCTACATGCACTATCAGTTCTCTGCACTGCCCTTTGGCTTATCTACTGCACCCAGGGTATTCATAAAGTGCCTAGCTCCAGTCATTGCATTTTGCAGGCAAAGAAATATTCAAATTTACCCATACTTGGATGATTGTCTAATTCAGGCAGAAAGCCAGGACATACTATTAAATCATCTGGCATTTGTGAGGAAATTACTAACTTCTCTGGGATTCACTATAAACGAAAATAAATCACATCTAGTACCCTGCCAACAAATTGTATTCCTGGGAGCAAGCTTGAATACAACTTCCCAGATGGCCAACCTCACGCCAGAGAAACAAGTTCATTTGACAGCCTACTTCAAACTACTGGCCACAAAGACCCAGCTATCTGCAAGGAAAATACTGCAAGCCCTGGGGTTCATGGCCTCTTGCAGTCTACTAATTCCATATGCAAGACTGCATATGAGGAAACTACAATTGTATCTAAAAAGCCCATTCTCAGGACCTAGAATCAATGATTCCTATCATACCTTGCCTAAAGATAGAGTTCCTTTGTTGGGCAGAGGCCTGCCACCAAAACAAGGGACTGCCATTCACTCTACCCCCTGCTGCCCAAACCCTAACAACAGACACATCAGACTATGCATGGGGGGCTCACTTGGCAGGGCAGTGCATTCAGAGCAAATGGAACCAGAGTCAAATGCACCTGCATATCAACCAAAAAGAAATGTTAGCTGTACAGAATGCTCTGACAGCCTTCAAGGACCACATTCTTCCAGGACAATTATTGGTAGAGACGGACAGCACCACAGTTATGTGGTACATAAACAAGTAGGGGGGGACCCACTCATACCCTCTCTGCAGACTAGCCATGGCTCTGTGGAACACAGCCTTGAGCTACCAAGTGCAACTACAAGCTCAGTTCCTGCCAGGCAAGCTAAATACACTGGCAGATGACCTGAGCAGAAATCGGGACCCACATGAGTGGAAACTGGAACCAAAAATATTCAACATGTTGAGAAACAAATGGAGGGAGCCCAGAGATGGACCTGTTTGCCTCCCCTCAGAACTACCAATTGGACAAATTCTGCACAAGGACTCCCCACAGACAAGCTTGGAAAGTGGATGCCCTGTCCTTCACTGGGAAAAAAAGTTTATGCATTTCCCCCCTCTGCCTCACCTCTCCAAAGTGCTACTAAATATCAAACCGGACAAACCAAGGACAGTCCTGATTGCACCAGACTGGCCATGCCAACACTGGTACCCCCTCATGCGCAGTGTGTCACTGCTGGAACCATGGCATCTGCCTCAGACCCCTGCCCTGCTGTCTCAGCAGGAGGGCCAGATTCTGCACCCACAGCTTCAAACCCTGAACCTTGCAGCCTGGGTAATTACCTGATCTCTCCTTTACCAGCCCTCAGTAAGCAAGTGATGGATATCATTCTGGAGGCAAGGAGGCCTAGTACTAGAAAATCCTATGCTAAAATTTTGATTGAAAAGATTCTGTTCTTGAAAAGATTCTGTTCCTGGAGCCAAACTCCGGGGATGGACACTACAGTGCCCAATTTACCTCATATTCTTCAATACTTAGCTGAGATGCTTTACAAGGGCCTTTCCTTTCCTGTCCATAAAAATTCATGCCTCGGCCATTTCAGCGCATTATAATACAGAACCACCCCTCTTCTGTCATCCACTGCTGAAGCAATTCCTCAGAGGGGCCAAAAACCTAACACCACCCAGGAGACCCCCTACTCCAGCCTGGGACCTTAACTTTGAATTGGAAAAGCTCACTCTGCCCCCCCCCCTTGAGCCAGCTGCAAATGCAGAGTTGAAATTCCTTTCTTGGAAAACAGCCTTCCTTCTAGCCATCACTTCAGCAAGAAGGGTGTCTGAATTACAGGCTGTCATGGCAGTGGAGCCTTTCATCTTTCATGCGGACAGAGTGTCCCTCAGGACCAACCCTTCCTTTATGCCCAAGGTGGTATCCAGTGTGACTCTTAATCAGTCCATTCATTTGCCAACCTTCTTTTCTAATACACAGAACAAAGGGGAATGAATACTGCACTCCTTGGACATGCACAGACAACTTAGATTTTACTTGGACAGAACTAAGCCTCTGAGGAAATCTGAACAGCTGCTGGTTGCATTTGCTGCAGGGGCAGAGGGGAAGGCCATCTCAAAGCAAATCATTTCTAAGTGGATAGGCCATTGCATTCATTTCTGCTATAAGCACCATGGAAAACCTACCTCACAGGGGATAAGACCTCATTTCACCAGGGCTGCATCTACCTCTACAGCCTTTCTCAAATGTGTCCCTACCAGGGACATCCTAGAAGCTGCTACCTGGAGTTCTGTACACACCTTCAAGCGTTACCACTTGCCAATTTTCTCTAAACCTAGAGCTGGCTTTGCCACTGCAGTCTTGCAGGGCCTTATAGTGATCCTAATGCTATCTAATTGCCTCCTCCCATCCTTAGCTTTGGAAATCTACCCAAATGTGATGACTGCAACAGTGAAACATGAAGAACATAGTACAATTGTGTACACTTACCATAGATTTAGATGTTCAAGTGTATTCACTGTCGCAGTCCTGGTTACCCTCTCTCCAGTCCCTTGACTTCTATTGACTATACCTCTATTCTTGCTTATTATGCTTAAAGCTTTCTGGTGTATTTGCTTTTTGTTGGAGGTGTAACCTTGTGAATAATTGCTTCCCATTATGGGGGCACCTGACATCTGGTGCAAGAAAAACTGATGTAAAGGCGTCAGCTGCATGCTTTATACCCCTGACTACCTGACGTCATGGAAGATGAGACGGCAACTGACGCAGGACCCAAGACTTTGATAATCAGGATGACTGAGGGCAACCTGCAAGCAGATAACCCAAGTGTGATGACTGCAACAGTGAATACACTTAAACATCTACATTTATGGTAAGTGTACCCAACTGTACTTTCTTCATTCTTATAGAATTGGCCGAGGGCATTTATCATAAGCTACCTGACAGACTTGATCAACTATCACAAGACAGGGAGTTCGTACCCCAGTCTCAATCACCTTCAGTTGATTTACCTGGTTGGTTTAATTCCAGTACCTGTTAGGCACTTATTTCGTGAGGATCTAAAGCAGTTAGTAAAGGAAGCAAGAAAACCTATTAGAAAATCCTGTATTTGTAAGTGGAAGAGATTTTCTAGTTGTTGCCTAGCCAATAAACAAGAGCCCATCAGGGGTACCACTGGTTCTCAAATATTTGTGTGCATTACTTTCCTCGGGCTTCTCTTATTCCTCTGTAAAGGTTTATCTTGCGATTTCATCAAGTCTGCCCATGGATCTTATTCCTTTCTGTTTACATTAAGAGAGTCTGGAAGTGGTATTACGCCCGAGACCTTCTTATAAACAGGTAGCTTCTCCTTGGGATCTCAACATCTTAATGGGGAAGTTGACAGTTTCTCCTTTTGACACCTGCTGATCAAAATGATTTAAGGTTTTTGACTTTGAAAACTGTACTCATTGTTCTGACTTCTACAGGAAGCATACCAGCGTTGCAAACTTTTGCGGTTTGTGAACCTTACCTCATAACTTTGAATCAAGCTGTCACTCTCCCAAGTTTTTTTTTTTTTTTTTTTTTTTTTTTTTATCCCAAACCTGAAAACCAGAGAGAAAGGGCTCTGCATAGGCAGCTTTTGTACTATCTTGAGAGAATGAAGTAATTTATTAAACTGATCAGCTATTTCTTATCAAAGGACAAACATTTTTTGGAGGGGAAAAAAAAATTCCAGGTGGTTGTCCTTCGCTATTGCTTTCTGTTATTCCCACCATGGTAAACTCTAGGCAGTATCAAGGTACATTCTACTAGTGTCTTCTCTTTGATGGCATACTGGAAAGAGGTGGACTTGAAGTATTCAACAGCCAGCTTACATGGTCCGCTGTACATACTTTTACAAAATATTACAAATAGAACTCCTTTCCTAGATCCAGAGTGAGCTTTGGTAATACCATTCTCCAAGAGCTCCTGAATTTATATCTTTCCTCTTTCCAGGGTGAATAGGCTTTGGTAATTTACCTGTATAGCCTAAAGGCTACTGAAAACCTGGGAAGAATGAACCTAGCATAGTTGTGTAAGTTGCACATACCCATAACAGTAGGTGTTTGAATTCCTAATTGTTCTAGTAGTTGCACCTACCCTTCATCCTTCTGCTCTTGTATATATTTACGTAAAGTTATATTGTTTGTTTGTAGGCTCTTTTTATCTATATGGGCAAGAAAGTCCTGAAAAAATCTTCACTCTGCTGATTTCTTTACTTGAGATTAGACCATCAACAGTCATAGTGAAGGTGTAAGAGTCGCCAGAGCTTAGTAAAGTTAGATGGTTATTGTTTCCTTGGCAGGGCAACAACCCATATAGCCTAAAGGCTACTGCAGAAGATAGGAATTTGAACATCTACTGCTGTAGGCAAGTGCAACTTACACAATTGTACTTTTCTAAACTCAGATGTTCTTCATTCCACATTGCTGCAGTCCTAACTATTGGGTAGTCCGCTGTCCAGTCGGCCCGAATACCAGAGTATATGGCTGACGTCGGTCAGGGCGCATTAGACTGACGTCAGTACGTCAGGGTACTAATGCGCATGACCGACGTCATATCCTCAGTCTTTTTTGCCGCATGGTCCGATGCAGAAGCAGTTTTGCGAGTGCAGGTTGGCGTTCTGAAATATTTCCGAAGTCGGAGTTTCAGACCGAATCGGAGTTGGCTAAGTACCCCGTTGGGGAACATTTTGGTTTTTTCTTGCCTCAGTATTTAACCGGATGTCAGAAAAAGTGAATAACTGTATTTCTTGTGGGAAACAGATACCTCATAGGGATTACCATACCTTGTGTATACCTTGTTTAGGGCCTGAGCACGACGTTGTTGGATGCCGCTCTTGTGCTAGGTTTAACAAACGCACTATTAAGAGACGGTTAGACTGTGCCAGGTTAGTGTTTGGGAAGCGTTGCAATTATAAAATGCCGCCGGATGCTCCGGCGCCGCTTCGTCAAGAAGCGCAAGGACAAAACAGCGAAGCCTAGGGTTGATGAACCGGCAGTCCTGGACGTCGGTTCTTTAGAAGGCTCAGTGGAGCCAGAGGTTTTGCCAGGAGTTTCTTTGGAGTCTCAGGCAGAGACTTTACTGTTACAGGATGTGCCTTCTCAGGAGGTAGGCCAGGCTGAGGGGGCTTCTCAGGTAACTGTTCTTCCCTCTCTTCCCAAGGTAGTTAGAGCCTCTCCTTCTGTTGCCAAAACTTCTTTGAGAGGTAGGCCAAGTTTAGCTTCAGTGGGGGTTTCTCCTAGCACTTCTGGTTCTGTGCCTAAGAAACATATGCTTAAAATGGCAGAAGACTTGATTACTATGATTAGAGGTTCTATGCCCCCTCCTGATAAGAGGCCTAGGGTGGAACCTGAGTTTGATAGTTTTGAACAGTGTTCAGAGGCTTCTGAGTCTTCTGCGGAAGATTTGCAGGAGTATCCTCCTTATTCTGATTCTGATGTGGATGATTCCACTCCTACAGCTTCTCCTCCTGAGGATTTCTCATTTTCAGAGACTCTGCATTCCATGAGGGAGCACTTTAAATGGGAAGGCCAGGATTACTCTGATTCCAGGAAAAGGCTTAGGGAATTCTTGTTTTTACCCCAGCATAGGCCCTTAGCTATACCTCCTGTGTTGAATGTGGTGGAAGATGTTTTGCAGAGGCTTCCCTGAACCCGATTCTTTGCCTCCTGCTCCTGTTAAGCCTGATAGGTACTATAGGGTGCCTGAAGCTCATAAGTATCTTTTAAGAGTCCTAGGGCAGACCCGGAAACTGTTTCTCAGGGACCTAAAGGTGTTAAGGCCTCTGTGGTTAAAAACCCTGTTCCCACTGATAAAGAGGCAAGGGCTTTGGATAGATGGGGAAAGAAAGTGTATACTTCTTCCACTTTAGCCATGAGGGCGTTGAATTGTCAGTTTCACATGCTAAAATATCAAAATTATCTCCTTTCACAACTGAAATCTAAGGTGGATGCTTTGGCGGAAGGTATTGAGTGTAAAGAGTTGCTGGATTTAGTTCATGTGTCTGAACAAGTGGGTAAGCATTCTTTGCAATGTGGTTTTGATGCTGTACAGGCCTCCTCGAGGGTGGCTGCCACTAGTTCTGTTCTTCGCAGGCATGCCTGGTTGAGGGATCAGAATTTAGCTGAGCATGTTAAGACAAGGATTTTGGATGCTCCTTTACAGTCTGATGTGTTGTTTGGTTCGCCTGTGGAAGCAGTTTTAAAGAAAATGGAGGACAAAGCTAAGTCTATGCAAACTGTTAAAGATTTTTTGCAGGTGCAGCCACCGAAGTTTAGTAGAAATTGGCCTACTAAGGGATGGACATATCCTGCTTATGATTCCCAGTCTAGGGGTAGGTCTAGACGTGGTAGGGGCAGAGCTCAAGGTTCTTTTAGGCCTAGAACAGGGAGTTCACCTGCTCAGACTTCTGGTGAGGGCAGGGGTCAGTCCTTATGACCTGCCTTTTCAGCTGCCAGTAGATTCTCGTCTGGCAGCTCCTTTGGGAGGAAGACTGTCTCTTTTCAAAGAAAATTGGGATTTAATTACTCAAGACACATGGGTGTTGGATATCATTCACCACGGTTACAGGTTTTATTTCCATACATTGCCCCCTTTCAAAGGCATGCCAGACGTTCCTCCTCCACAAAGGAAAGAGGCTCACAAGCAAATTTCTCTGTTACTCCAAATAGGGGCCATTCAGCCAGTCCCTGTATCAGAAAGGGGCCTAGGATTTTATTCTCGCCTGTTCCTAGTACCAAAGAAGGGGAACACGTGGAGACCAATTTTGGATTTATCTATCCTCAACACTTATCTGGACATTCCCAAGTTCAAGATGTTGACGTTACAACAGCTTTTACCTCTGCTGGGCAAAGATCACTGGATGGTAACTTTAGACCTCAAGGAAGCTTACCTTCATGTGCCTATAAGACTAAGTTGCAGGAAGTATCTGCGTTTTCGAGCTGGAAATTCTCATTATCAGTTCTCGGCATTGCCTTTTGGCTTATCTACTGCGCCCAGAGTATTCACAAAGGTTCTGGCTCCAGTGATAGCTTACTTCAGGCTAAAAGGAATTCAAATCTATCCTTACTTGGACGACTGCCTGATTCTGGCTCAAGAAAAGGAAGACCTTCTACAGCATCTGGAATATGTTATAGCAGTGCTAAGATGCCTAGGGTATTCTGTGAACGAAATAAAGTCCAGTCTAGTACCCTCTCAAGACATGTGCTTTCTGGGTGTGAGACTGAATACAGCAGCCCAGATGGCCTTTTTAACCCCGGACAAACAAGAGAGTCTATCCCTTTACTTCCATCAACTATCTCATCAGTCCGTGCTGACTGCAAGGACAGTCCTTCAAGCATTAGGGTTCATGGCATCTTGTATTCTGGTGCTTCCCAATGCCAAACTGCATATGAGGAAGCTGCAATGGTATCTCAAAAATGTATGGACACAGCACTGCCAGGATTTGGACACTGTCATTCAAATAATACCTTGCCTCCAAAAAGAATTTTTGTGGTGGGCTCAGGAATGTCACCTAAACAAGGGACTCTCTGTGACCCGGCCAGAGGCGAGTCAGATTTTAACGACAGATGCCTCGGACATTGCTTGGGGAGCTCATCTAAATGGAAAGTGGATACAAGACAAGTGGCCTGCCAGACTACAGCATCTACATATCAACATGAAGGAGATGTTAGCAGTCCAGTTTGCATTAATGGCTTTCAAGGAGTTACTTCTTCCAGGGCAGGTGTTGATTCTAACAGACAACACAACTGTCATGTGGTACATCAACAAACAAGTGGGAACACATTCTTATCCTCTATGCAGGCAAGCAATGATTTTATGGGAGACTGCGCTCAGCTTGCAACTAACTCTTCAGGCAAGGTTTCTGCCGGGAGCACAGAACTCCTTAGCAGATGTGTTAAGCAGACAAATCATGGATCCCCACGAGTGGAAACTGGATCTTCATGTATTTCAGAAATTGACAGTGTCATGGGGAACTCCAGACATAGATCTGTTCGCTTCTCCTCTAAACCACCAGCTGCCAAAGTTTTGCACAAAGGGGTTTCATCACACAGCTTGGAAAGTGGATGCTCTTTCTTTCAGTTGGAAAAATCTTCATGTGTATGCCTTTCCACCTCTGCCTCTTCTTCCAAAGGTGCTCTTAAAGGTCAGACAAGACAAGCCAAGGATGATTTTAATAGCTCCAGATTGGCCTCGGCAACACTGGTACCCACTACTAAGGAGTCTGGTAAGGAAGCCTCCAAGGCCTTTACCTTTGATTCCACACCTGTTATCTCAGAAGGACGGTCATCTGCTCAATGTCAAGCTACACTCTCTTCATCTAACAGCCTGGCATATTCTGTGTTGAAACACAGCAGGTCTCAACTTCCTCAACAAGTTTTAAATGTGATTATGGAAGCTAGAAGACCTAGTACAAGGAAAGTGTACGCAGAAAAATGGAAGAGGTTTTTATTTTGGAGTACAGCAAAGAATTTGGAGATTTCTGAGCCTAATTTGAGTGTGGCTCTTCAATATCTTACTGAGTTATTGGACAAAGGTTTGTCCTTCTCTTCCATTAAGATTCATGCTGCAGCAATTTCAGCTCACTATGATTGTGACCCACCATTGTTTTCGCATCCTTTGTTCAAGCAGTTTCTTAGAGGGGCAAAGAATATAAGACCCCACGTAGAGCTCCTACTCCTGCTTGGGATCTCAATTTTGTGTTGGAAAAACTTACTCTACAACCTTTTGAGCCTGCGGCTACTGCTGAATTGAAATACTTGTCATGGAAGACTGCTTTTCTGTTGGCTATTACTTCTGCAAGAAGGGTGTCTGAGTTGCAGGCCCTTATGGCAGTAGAGCCCTTTTGATTTTCCATAAGGATAGGGTATCATTACGTACTAATCCTTCCTTTATGCCTAAGGTGGTTTCTAGTGTGGCTTTAAACCAAACTATTCATTTGCCTACTTTTATGCAGACCCCCAAAATAAAGGGAAAAGATTTTGCACACTTTAGATGTACACAGGCAATTGCGTTATTATTTAAGCAGGACTAAGGATTTTAGGCAGTCTCAGCAGCTGTTTGTTTCTTTTGCTTTGAGTTCAGGGCAAGCCTGTGTCAAAACAAACTATTTCTAGGTGGATTGGGTTTTGCATTGCATTTTGTTATTCCCATCATGGCAAGGAGATTCCAGCTGGGATTAGGCCTCATTCCACTAGGGCTACTGCCACTTCAACAGCATTTCTAAGGGGGTGGCAACTAAGGATATTTTGGAGGCAGCTACTTGGAGTTCAGTACATACTTTCTCTAAGCATTATCACCTTCCTCTCTACTCTAAGTCTAGGGCTGGTTTTGCCACAGCTATTTTGCAAGGCATGTTGTCAGCTCCTGCTTCTTTATGATTTGCCAGCCTCCCTTACCTCTGCTTTGGGATTCTACCCAATAGTTAGGACTGCAGCAATGTGGAATGAAGAACATAGTACAGTTTTGTACCTACCATAAATGTAGATGTTCGAGGATCCACATTGCTGCAGTCCAATTTACCCTCCCTCCTTCCCCTCTGTGTTTAGGGGTGGTTGTGTAGGTGAGGTTATGTGCTGATATTTTTGTATATATTTTTTTGTATATATTGTACATATTTTTGGTGCAGGTATTTTGGGCCTTGTCTTTTTAGGGTCTTCTGACATCTGGGGCAAGAAAAGACTGAGGATATGACGTCGGTCATGCGCATTAGTACCCTGACGTACTAACGTCAGTCTAATGCGCCCTGACCGACGTCAGCCATATACTCTGGTATTCGGGCCGACTGGACAGCGGACTACCCAATAGTTAGGACTGCAGCAATGTGGATCCTCGAACATCTACATTTATGGTAGGTACAAAACTGTACTTTTTAAATATTAGTAACATGTTTTCGCAATTGTTCGAGAGTTCTGGAGGAGTATAAGGTCAAACTAGAAAAGCTGCCATGCTTCCAAGTTCAGACCTGAATAAAGTTGGGAAATCATGTTAAATGTGGGTATGTTGCTATAGATGCAACATTCAGGGCTGCTTCTGCGCAGTCTTTCCCTGGAAGGTTTTCTTGGCTGAAGGTACATTCCCTTTCTAATGATGTGAAAGTGCTGCTGCTACTCAGTGCTTCACTGGGTAGAGAGAGAGAAATGATCTTCAGACCTTAGGCATACATTGGCAGCAAGATGATATAGGAAGACAGGGAGAAGAATAAGGCTGGTTCTCCCAATACGAAGCAGCTGTCACTACAAAAGCCACCTCCTGTCTCATCCCCCATATCCCCACCCTGTCCCTTTAATTACCCCCACCCCCTCACACAGTCAAGACCAAGGATAGGAAGTACCCAATTTACAAATTTAAAAACACATTCATCTTAAAATGACATATACAAAACACATGCAAACCCAACCCACAAATGTAAAAATGAATATATAAAAATACATATAAAGAACTATGCTGATGAAATATTTAGTATTGTTGTGTGCCCTTAAAGTGACTAATGTTTGCCCTTTGTCTCAAAATCGGTCTTAGGGAAATAAAGTCATTCAATCCAGGTGGTATTGAAGCATTCAACATAATCTGCCATTTGTATTCTAATAATTCTACCTTCAATTTTTCATCCCCCCTCTTTCGTTAAACAGCACCCTATCAATGACAAAAAATAGAAATTTCTTAAAAATTAGTGCACACAGTACTATGTGTATATAGAGCATTGTGAGAATCATGATTCTTAATAGCCCTAAGATGTTCACCTACCGGGTCTTTTAATCTTCAAATAGTCTTACCAACGTAGAATGCACTACAATTGGTGCATGTGTCTAAATAAACCACCTTTTGTGTGTTACAATTCACTCTACCTGGACATGGGATAGTCCTGTTATATCCCTGTACACAAACATAAGGTCCATCATTGATGCATCTACAAACCCTGCAGGTCCCACATCTATTCATTTTAGATATTGTATTTTTGGGACTATGTTCTAAAAATTCTTTGATATTTCTTCCTCTTGAATAAACAATTCTGGGGACACAGCCTAAAAGTTTTTTGAGTTCACAATTAAAACAGACATCCCATGCTGTACGTACTACTTCCTCAATCCCTTTTATCTGATTGTTTTATATGTTAAAACTAAAACTCTTGAATCATAGGAGTTTTTTTTGTTTTGATATTCTCAAATTTTCTGTATTGTTTATCCTGAGTATAGGGGGAAACACTGTATTCCTCTTACTCAGTACCTCTTTACGTGTTCTGGTTAACAATTTAAGGGGATAGCCTCTTTCCAAAAACATCCCAACCAATGTGTACAATTCTTCTTCCAAAACTTTGTTCCATAACCAAGGAAGAAAGTTCATGTGATCAGTGTTCCATTTATCCTTCCCTGCTTGTTAAAAGGAGACTTCATGTACTGTTTTGACTTTTTAAAGACACCTGTATCCACATAGATTGCAAAGGAGTCCTGGTGGCTTCATCTGTTTTGGTTGGGAACCAAACATGCCCACTGCAAGTCACTTTGTCATCATCTCGCACTGTATCAAGACTTGCCTTCTGATTCTTTGCCTTTTGAATGCCTTCTACCTTTCTTTCCTTGGATGGAGTTTGTACTAATTGTATCCATCAATGAGGGTTTCACTATTGAATAGAACAGATGATCACCATCATTACATCACTGCTGCAATAGTCTAAGCTATAGGATGCCCTTCTAAGGGTCATACCAGCTGGCAAGCTTCCAAAGCTGCAGGGCACCTTCCAAGGGAAGCTTGATAAAGTCAGTGGTTAGGGCACCAAAACTGTTTCTTGACACTGAAGAGTGTGATCTGCGAGCTTTGAGTAATCAGTTAGTGCTTCTACTAGGCTAGGGAGGTAAGTGGCCCTTCGGGATTACTTTCCATCCACATGTTTAATTTGTGAAGAATGGTGTTTCATTTCAGTGAAGAAATTGAGGCAGCATCTGGGCTTTTTAATAGCTGCCACTAAAAGTCTTATCTCAGAAACTTGGCTTCCTCTGCTGAGGTTCTTTAAAAGTTTAATGAAAGGAGAAAAGTTAATTCAAGGGTTATTCAGATTTTTCAGCCCCCTTTCTAAAATATAGAAACTTTTCTTTCTATTCAGATTCTTCTTTCTGGAAACAGAATAAGCATTCCCAACAAAGCACTGGAAAATAGAATGTCAAAAGCATTAGCAGGGAGGTTCAAAGAAGAAAGGAGACTCCTCAAAGAACCAAGGACAATCTAAAAAAGCAGACTTGACTATATGCCCCTTCAGGTGTTTTCGCATAGTCAACTTCACAATCTTGTAATACTATCCCAGAGTTTGGGTCTTCACTTTTTTCTGGCACTTGATAACGTCAGACAGTTGGGTTCTGATCATTCTAAAATGTTAGTTGTCAGCGGGAGACCCTTTTGTTTCAAGAGATTCTTCCACATCCACCCAGTCAAACTTTCCTGTTTCCTCCTATTCTAGATCAGATACTGTCTCGGGAATGTAAAACTTGTTTCCCAGATCAAAACGTCACAATACCAATACTGGAGCAGGATGAAAGGACTTGTAGCACAGCTCGAACAGTACGAAGAAACAATACTTTAATAGATAAACAACTTCACAGGTTGAGCGCTTTCATCTGATACATACAGACTTCATCAGAACCAGTATTTTAAAAATACCCATGGTTTAAATAGCAACTTTGGCGCCAAAAACTTAACAAGCACTTAAAGAAACATGACTCTATAACACTTAAATGTCAGATAGCCCTATGTGCACTATTAAAATTCAATGCTAACACCAGTATAATACATAAAAGAGAGTATATAATACATGGCAATATCCCTCTACTCTAGTACATAATTCCTATGCAATATATGTAGTAGATAAAATGTAGTAGATAAAACTAATAAAATTAATAAAATTGATATATAGTATATAATATATAAATACATTTAATAAATATAATAAAATAGATATATCAAATAAACATATCCAATAACCTATTGTGTAAGAAATGAATGAATGAATCGTGTATTCCAGAGAAATAATCTATTGCATCTACCATATGAATACAAAATATGCTAGCTAATAGCTAAAAAAGGTTTAATACTAATGCTTTCATTAATACCCGGATACCTAGTGGCATCTGTGAGTATTTGCCACTTGCTTTCTTTACATGCTAACAACATTTTCCAATTTCCTCCTTGAATGCAATTGTCTACCTGATCAGTAATGGAAAATTTAAAATGGTGTTGCTCCCCTTTCTCGTGTAAATGTTTATACAATGTATTGTTCATATCTTTAACTTGAATTTTATAGTAGTGTTCATAAATACGTTTTTTTATTTGTCTCTCCGTTTTTCCTATATAAAATGCCGGGCAGGCCATGCACGTAGCTAGATAGACTACCTGCTTGGTATTACAATTGCCTGCCCTGCTTCTCACATATGTCTTATTAATATCTTCAAGTTTAGTGCCGATCACTTCATTGATCCGCCCACACTGTTTGCATGATCCACATTTGGTAGTCCCTTTTGTTGTTTTCTTTGGTATTACAAAAGTATTCGCCTTTTCTAATAATCTTTTTATATTTGGAGCTGTTTTATACACAAAATACGGGTTACCCCCCAGTTTTGTACCTATGTTTTCAGAAACTGTTATTAAATCCCAGTGCCTATTCACTATATCCTTGATAAGGTTCACGTAAGGTGTGTACATTAAAACACACACTCTATTCCTACATTCATGTGCCAAATCATTGTTTTTAGTATAAATGTCCACTCCGGTTTGTAAATATTTGCCTAATAGTGGTATATATTTACTACCCCATTGCTTTTTAATATAATCTGTCACATCTTTCAACATACTTGATGGGTATCCCCTTTGACTAAACATATTAGATATAACTACCAATTCCGCTTCCATAACTTCCTTAGTGGATGACATACGTGCCGCTCTGATGCATTGTCCCTTAAAGACATTTTTAAACATATACGGTGGGTGATTACTGTTGTATTCTATGTAATCATTTGAAAAGGTGTTTTTCCTGTATATCCTGGATGCAAAACCTCCACAGGAATGGCTAATGTACGTATCTAAATAAGAAATACCCTTTTCACTAATGTTATGGGTGAAGCTAAGGAAATCCGTCGTGCCATTAATATATTCAATGAATTCTCTGATTTTCTCTTTTGGACCTTTCCATAAGATAAATAAATCATCTAAAAATCTAACATAAAATGCAATATCTGAATAAAATCTACTATTGAACAGGTGTACAGTCTCCCATTCCAGCATGACAAGATTAGCAAAAATGGGAGCACAAGAGGCGCCCATTGCCACACCTTTACTCTGCATAAAGTATTCGCCTTGAAAATATATAAAATTATAATCAAGGACTAAGGCCATCATATCCATTATTAAGCTAATCTTGTCCCAGCACAAGTTGGAATGATTCCTCAAGCTGTTACTAAAATATTCAAGTCCAATTTCTTTGGGTATACTTGAAAAAAGGTCCGTGACATCGATAGTTAAAAAAATCAATTCTTCCCTCCACATGTCTGGTGTTAGTTTGCCTAAAAAGTCCCAGGAATCTTTTATCAAATGGGGTATATTTTGATATACATGTTTGGTCCATCTATCAATAGCAACTCCCATATTGTATGTTTTGGATTTAGATCCTGAAATAATAGGTCTAAAAGGAGGGTTTTGAATAGATTTGTGCACTTTAGGAATACCAATAATATTGGCCAATACTGGGTAATCTACCTTCAAAAATGTATACGTTTCATTAGTTATTCTATTATCAATCAAATATTCCTCTAGGGCCAAGTCAATCCTTTTATATCCAATGTTGATTTGATTTATAGAAACCTCTTCATAATTACCTGACAAGTACAAAATATTGTGTATATGTGCATTGTAATCAAAAGTATTGTAAATAACAATGCCACCCCCCTTGTCTGGTTTCATTATTCTTATTTCATTATTATACATTAATTGTTTCAAACACACCCGTTCATTAAATGTTAAATTATCATTCAAAACATTATGAAATACATTGCCTTTCTTAATGTTCTTCTTCAACCAATATATATCTTTACATACCATTTTTTCAAAATTCGCCACCTGTGGGTTGGAAACTGGAATATATGTACTTTTTTTAATAAGGTCCTTACATCCTGTTGATTTCACATTCACATCATTTTGCCCAAATTGGATGGCTAAATTCAACCTTCTGCAGTATAATTTAATTTCTTTAATAATATCTACTACATTAAAGCCTATATTAGGTATAAATTTCATGCCCTTACTGAACAGCGTAAACAATTCCTCACTAATATCCATATCAGTGTAATTGAATACATTGAAACCATTAAAGGAATGTACTATGCCATGTTCTGCAAAAACTGCATCATTATTGTCATTCCCATTTGTTTCAGAACTGTTCATACGGAGAATACATACCAGTTTCTTTGAGATAAGGTGTAACTGTATAACATGTGGATTCATTCATAATCAACTTCCTCTCTTCCTCATGAAATATATTCTTTTCTAATGTTCCCTCCTGTTCCATTGATTGTACTGTTTTTTGGGGGCTGGGTAAAAGCTGCCCCCTTGAAAATTTTCTTCCCTATCCACATGTCTAGGTCCATTCCTATAGCTACTATGTCTCCCTTTCTCAAGCACAGCTCTATCTTGTGGCCAAACATATGCCCTTTTATACTGATAATGTTCCTTATCACGTTGTATCTTCCTATTTTTTCTATTGTATACACTTGTTGCTTTATTTTCAGCTATATGAAATTGTTTATTGTAAAAATCCTTCCACTGCACAAATGCACTGTCATTAATGATGTCCTCATTTAATCTTTCCACTTCACTAACTAAACTAGACAGTTTCTCATCGTTAAATTTCATTAGCAGTTTCATATAAGAAAATCCAAATCCATCAAACAACTTGTTAAATTCTTTCATAACATCAATCTTATATTCAATACCCAAAGGAAGCTTGAAAAATCTTAGTCCTTTGGGGACAACTTTTAAAGCTATACATTTGGCTAGATATGCATTGTCAACTTTTATATTCTTAATTTGAAATAATTTTTTACCCAACACCATAATTCTTTCTTTTAAAGATTCATTTGCAAAACTCAAATGTCTCCCATCACTTACAACATAAGAATGTTCTTTCCCATTAACAAATTCATATTCATCATGTAAAAATAAGTCCATAACATCATTATTGTGGTCGTGGGCATATTTAAAGTCCCCACTTTTGTGCCCCAATGTTCTTTTAGATTTTAAATCTTTACAAGGACTAGACATAATTTTATTCTGAGCAACAGTACCTTTTAACTGCTCACTATGCACCTTCGTTGTAGCTGCATATGTTTTTACATGTTGTCGGCTTTTGGGACGAGCTCCTCTGCGTTCCGCTTCATCCCTAGTGTGAAATAAGCTGAAGTCGAAAGTAAATTCAGTACCTGGTGACATTTATGTCCATATTTGTATTCCTTTTGTTGTACACTATAGATTCTTGTAGCGACAAAACGTCGCCCTGCTCTACATCCATCTGCCCGTTTGGGATATCCACTTGACTGCTGTTGTCATTTCCTGTGGGTACATCAATAGTTTTCACATAAGAGCATTTTGCTGAAGAGGTCCATTCAGCAACTGTACCAATTTGCGGAACCTCCGCAATGCGACTGACTAATTCAATTAGTCTTGTAACTTCTGTCTGTTATGTAGTGACTTCTGCCCGATGTGACACAAAATCCTCCCTGTTCAATAAAGCTTGTGTCTCGTCTTTACCTGCCATACCAGTACAACAACTCAGAATCCAACTGCAACGATAGTACAACCAAAACGTCACAATACCAATACTGGAGCAGGATGAAAGGACTTATAGCACAGCTCGAACAGTACGAAGAAACAATACTTTAATAAACAACTTCACAGGTTGAGCGCTTTCATCTGATACATACAGACTTCATCAGAACCAGTATTTTAAAAATACCCATGGTTTAAATAGAAACTTTGGCGCCAAAAACTTAACAAGCACTTAAAGAAACATGACTCTATAACACTTAAATGTCAGATAGCCCTATGTGCACTATTAAAATTCAATGCTAACACCAGTATAATACATAAAAGAGAGTATATAATACATGGCAATATCCCTCTACTCTAGTACATAATTCCTATGCAATATATGTAGTAGATAAAATGTAGTAGATAAAACTAATAAAATTAATAAATTGATATAAATATAGTATATAATATATAAATACATTTAATAAATATAATAGCTATATCAAATAAACATATCCGATAACCTATTGTGTAAGAAATGAATGAATAAATCATGTATTCCAGAGAAATAACCTATTGCATCTACCATATGAATACAAAATATGCTAGCTAATAGCTAAAAAAGGTTTAATACTAATGCTTTCATTAATACCCGGATACCTAGTGGCATCTGTGAGTATTTGCCACTTGCTTTCTTTACATGCTAACAACATTTTCCAATTTCCTCCTTGAATGCAATTGTCTACCTGATCAATAATAGAAAATTTAAAATGGTGTTGCTCCCCTTTCTCATGTAAATGTTTATACAATGCATTGTTCATATCTTTAACTTGAATTTTATAGTAGTGTTCATAAATACGTTTTTTTATTTGTGTCTCCGTTTTTCCTATATAAAATGCCGGGCAGGCCATGCACGTAGCTAGATAGACTACCTGCTTGGTATTACAATTGCCTGCCCTGCTTCTCACATATGTCTTATTAATATCTTCAAGTTTAGTGCCTATCACTTCATTGATCCGCCCACACTGTTTGCATGATCCACATTTGGTAGTCCCTTTTGTTGTTTTCTTTGGTATTACAAAAGTATTCGCCTTTTCTAATAATCTTTTTATATTTGGAGCTGTTTTATACACAAAATACGGGTTACCCCCCCAGTTTTGTACCTATGTTTTCAGAAACTGTTATTAAATCCCAGTGCCTATTCACTGTATCCTTGATAAGGTTCACGTAAGGTGTGTACATGTACAAGGTTGTTTCCCAGATCAAAACAGGAAAGGATTTTATTCAAGGGTCTTTCTGGTGCTGAAGAAGGAAGAAACCTGGAACCTTGCCCTAGACCTTTCTTTTTTTAAACCTTCACACCAAAATTCAAAATGCTTTTGTCTACCGTCTCTTAATCCTCATTCCACATTTTGCTTTTTCTAGTAACTTTAGATTTAAAATATGCTTACCATCACATTCTGACCTTTCACATTTTTTTCTATGACTAGTTTGCATTTTCAGTTTTCTGCTTTGCCCTTTCTTAACACTGTTGGAGCTGTAGATAAAGCAAAGTCATTCACATTTTCCCCATATTTAGCTAATTGCTTGATTTTTGTAGATTCCTTCATAAGCTGTCAAGAATCTCTGACTTGTGCAATGAACCTTTTTCTTAGCCTGGGATTTCAGATAAACCGAAATCTTATCTCATTCCATCCCATATTATGTTTCCAGCATGTAATTGCAGATGCATCACTCATGATGGATATTCTTCCTTGAGACAAAAGTGAAATGCTATAAGGAGCAGTTTGTTACTTTCCAACCAGACTCTTGCATTTACCAAGGAATATCTCAGAATTCTAGGTTTGATGACCTATACGATTTGTGATTCCTCTGGACAGATTTCAGATGAGGAAGATTCAGTGGTTTGCCAAATCAGTTTGGACTCCACAGCAGGACCCCTGTCATTTCAAATTCCAGTGCTGGGGTTTGTGGAGAAGGACTTAATCTAGTGAGTGAATTGTTTTTCTCTCAACCCAGGTCTTTCCATCTCTCTTAACAGCCCCTACTCAGTCTGTAACCCCAGATGCATCAGACGCACAAATGTCAAAAGAGAGAGCTGTAATAAATGTTGTCTAATGTGTGAATCATCTCTACTCCAGGCAGTCTGCTAGTAATCGCAGACAACACCACAGTGATGTATAGAAACAATTGGGGAACCAGGTCCTACCCCTGTGTAGCCCATCTATATCCTGCGGTCTAGTGACTCTGTTAAGTCTGTCCCTACAAGCTAGGTACATTCCGTCAGAGCAACACATTGTTACAGGCAAGCTGATCAGGACCAGGACAGACCCTCAGTAATGGAAGTTGAACCCGAGTGGGCTTCCAGGAATTGATTCATATGTGAGGAACTTGAGTAGATCTATTTCCATCCAGCCCCAACAGACAGTTAATTCTGCTTCAAGACTCCTTGCAATCAGGCTTTGAAGACAGATGCCTTTTCATTCCTACAGTTGGGAATGTTTCTGCATGCTTTTCTATTTTCCTCTCATAACCAGGGTTATTTTAAAGATACAGAAGGACTCTCCAGAGATAATTGTGACACCATTTTTAGCCAAGGCGACAGTGGTCCTTCCTCTGAAAATGACCTAGGGCAATTACCATAAGCATTCCTACAGAATGGACTTTCTTAGGACAGGGGTAATTTGTTAGACCTCAGTCTTCAACTTCAGTTGAATGCCTTGGTGATAGACTTTTAATACCTTTTGAACACGATTTTTTGAGAATGTGGAGCAGTTATTAAAGGAGGAAAAGAAACTTGCTACCAGAAAAGCATGTATGGGTAAATGGGAAAGTTTTTTCTTACTGGTGCCACAGGACCCAGGACCCTTTTAAGGCACAAACGTCTGTGATGCTTTTGTACATCTGTGAGCTATTTATTCTCTTGCCTCTCTTACACTTCTCTCAATATTCATCTCTCAGCTATATCTACTTGGCTGCCCTAAATTTCCACCCCCGCCACACCCCCTGTCTACCCTACATCAAGAGAAGCATTTTTTGAAAGAGGTTTTACATATCTCTTCTAGAAGGCAGGTGTCTCCTTCTTGGGATCTTAACTTTGTTTGAAAAACTTGTATGGGTTACTTTTGCATCTTCTTATGATGCTAATGTGAAGTTCTTTTCTTGGAAAACATAATTACTTATTGCTGTGACTTCTGCAAGAAGAGTACTGAGTTACAGGTTCTTATGGTGAATCATCTCCATCTCATTTTTCACAAAGATAGGGGTTACTTTTAGAGCAGACTTTCCCTTTATGGCCACAGGCAGCTCAGATTTTAAATCGACAAGTTAGAAATCTTCAGGATTGCTAATCAGTTTTTTATCTGATGTTTGTCTTTCGACTTTTTCCTGGTAAGGGGTCGCCACAGTGGAACTCCAGTCCGCTAATGATTGGCAGTAGATTTTTACGAAACGCCAAGGTGCCAGCTCGATGTCCAACCTTCAACAAAGGAAGGCCCATTTATGCACGCATGTCTTTCGAATGCTACCCAACCGCAGGGAGGGCATGCAGACTCCACACCGAAGGCACTTCCAAGCCAAGCCGAGAATCGAACGGGAGAACCTCTTGCTGTGAGGTAACAACACTACCGCCGTACCACCGCGGAAACCAGGTTTTTTTGTTTATCTGATGTGAAGGCAAGAAAAAAGGATGAGAAGTGTCTAAACAGACAATTTCTAAATGGTTATCACATGCTATTGTTTTTTTATTCTCACCATAAAAAGCACTCCCAAGAGTCATGTCAAGACCCTGGCTTCTTCTGTGGCATTTTCGAAAGGGGTGGACTTTAGAAGTATATTATCAGCAGCCTGGTCATCTATACACATCTTTATCAATCTCTAGAAAGAAGATTCCTTAAAGCTTTGCTTAGGACTGTTATCCATGGATTTTTGGACTGTGATCATTCTTCCAACCTTCTTGCTTTCTAAGCTGTGGTTTGCATCACATATAGCTTAGACTGCTGCAGTAGTGATCTAATGAACATAGTACAGTTGTGTAGGTGAATTTACCATAATAGTAGCTGTTCAAATAGATCACTGCTGCAGTAGCTCCACACCCCCATTGTTGATATTTTTTATTCCAGAGAGTGGGATTTTTATTAGTATGGATCCTATGTGGTAGGGCTCTAGCATCCTCCTTTTCAGGTAGCAATTAATTTTATCCTGCGTCCTTGTGCAGGGCAATGGCTAGAATGTATGGAAGGTGCTTTAAAGTTTGGAAGCTGGCTAACTGGTCCAGTTCTTGGCAGGATGCCTCACATAGGTTAGGCTACTATGGCAGTGATCTGTTCAAACATCTACTGTTATTGTATATGGTACATTTATTTGCACAACTACTGTTGTACTGCTATCAGCTGATCTGAGAGAGTATCTGTGCTGGCGCCCAGTTACTGTGCAGCTATTTTCCTTTGTGCAGCTCCAACAGCCATTTGGACAAGTATGCATTAACGTACAACAGATGTTCTCCGTGTTTCACTGTTGCAGTCATCACATTTGGGTTATCTGCTTGCAGTAGCCCTCAGTAGGCCTGATTATCAAAGTCTTGGGTCCTGCATCGGTTGCTGTCTCATCTTCGATGACGTCAGGTAGTTAGGGGTATAATGCATGCAGCCGATGCCATTACATTGGTCTTTCTTGCCGTGCGGTGCCCGAAGCAGAAGCAGTTGGCAAGTGCCAGTCGGCCGACTCCTGAAATTTTAGTTTTCGAGTTTCATAACCAAAGTCTTCAACTAAAGCTAAGTACCCCATTGGGGAAACTTTCTTGCTCTAAACTGATGTCAGTAAAAGTCAATAACTGTATTTCTTGTGGAAAGCAAATACCTTATAAAGGTTTTCATTCGTACTGTATTTCTTGCCTAGGCCCTGACCACGATGTACCTCGCTGTAGGTTTTGTGCCTTATTTAAACAATGAACTGTTCGTCGGTATATTTACGCTTCTAAATATTTTGGTACTCTGTTCAATTATCCAGATATGTCTTCGGTAAGCAACTCGACTACCAACATTCCAGAAAAATGCAAAGATAAAGACAGAGACATGCCGTCTAGGTCTAAAGCTGCCGATGATGCTTCTCCTAAGTCACCAGTTCGCCGGTACACGGTGAGGTGCTTTTGCAGCCCCTGATACCCGCTACTTGAGATTCGTAGGCCTCTACTGAGACCCATTCAGAGTCCAGTATGCCGCGAGATGTTCAACTGTGGAACCTGCGGATGTCTCTACCTTGGATGGGTTCGGAGCCGCTGTGCAGGCAACGGCTTCTGAGGGTGTATTCAGGCCTACTAACTTGCATATTAAACCAACACCATCTTCTTCAAGGCCTAAAACTTGAACCATGCCTAGAAAACCGATGCCCAGACCACATGGTCAGGCCTCTATGCCTAAAAAAACAAATAAGAATGGCAGAAGACCTTATTACTTTAATCAGAGGAAGCCAACCTTCCCCCTCTGAGACCTAGGACTGTATTTGCTTATGATACTTATGATCAGGATTCTGAAATTTCTGTTTCCTCTGATGACCAGGATTTACCCTTATCTATCTATGAGGATTCTGATGCAGAGGACTCTATTCCCTCTGCTTCCCCTCCAGAGGATTTCTCTTTTGGTGAAACTTTGCATATTCCTAGGGATCATTTTCACTGGGAAAGCCAGGATTACTCTGAATCTGAAAAGGCGTAGGGATTTCTTACTCCTGCCCCAACACAGGCCTTTAGCTATCCCCCCTGTACTGGACATTGTTGATGATGTCTTTTCAGAATCTATTTTGGCCCCTGACTCTCTACCTCCTGCTCCCAGAAAACCTGATAGATATTACAGAGTTCCTGACTCTCTCAAGTTCCTTTTTAAAAATCCTACTGTGGATCCTGAGACCATTTCACAGGGACCCAAGGGCATTAAGGCTACTACTGCCAAAAATCCTACTTCCTCTAATAGAGATTCCAGGGCACTGGATAGATGGGGTAAGAAGGTATACACTTCTGCAACCTTGGCCATTATGGCCTTAAACTGCCAATTTCATATGTAAAAGTATCAGCAGCATATTACTGGATTGCTTAAACAGAAAATTATGATTATTCCTGACTGTGCTGAAAAATAAGGATTTACAGGATTTAATGCATTCTGCTGAACAAGTTGGAAAACATACTTTGCAATGTGGTTTTGATTAACTACAGGCATCTTGCAGGACTGCTGTCACTGGATCTGTACTTAGAAGGCATGCCTGGCTTAAGGAGCAATCTTTGCCAGATCATGTTAAAGCTAAATTGCTGGATGCTCCCTTAAATCAGGACCGCCTGTTTGGCAACAAAACACAAGTAGTACTTAAAAAGACGGAGGAAAAAGCTAAATCTATGCAAACTGTTAAAGATTTCCTACAGGTACAGCCTCCAAGATTTAGTAGGCATTGGCCCTCTAAGAGGTGGTCCTTTCCTGCCTCTTCCAGGCCTTCTCAGTCCAAACCCAGAACCAGAACACCCAGGCTTCAGTCCCAAGACCCACCCAGGACTAAGCAGTGGGGGGGCTCCCACTTCCAAATCGGGGAGTAGTAAAAACTCCCCCTATGGTAAACCGTCTCAATGACTTAACTTTAAAACTTCCAAGCCCTTCTCAACTGACTGCTCCTTTAGGGTGAAAAATTGCTCTGCAGACAAAAAACTGGGAACTAATTACCCAGGACAAATGGGTTTTAAATATAGTTTCCCAAGGTTACAGATTTCACTTCCACACGTTACCAACCCCAAACAGTTGGCCAGATCTACCCCCAAATCAGTGGGCAGAGGCTCAAAAGCAAGTACTTTCTCTCTTAAGCATAAGGGCTATTCAAACTGTACCAGAAGAGGAAAAGGGACAAGGTTTATACTCAAGACTTTTCCTGGTACCCAGAAAAGACAACTCATGGTGCCCTGTCCTGGACCTTTCTATTCTAAACACCTTTTTGGTGATCCCAAAATTCAAGATGCTAACTCTTCACCAGTTGCTTCCTATGCTAGGCAAGGATGCCTGGTTGGCAACATTGGATTTAAAGGAAGCCTACCTGCACATCCCAATCAGGGAATCTTGCAGAAGATACCTAAGCTTCAAAGCAGGCTACATGCACTATCAGTTCTCTGCACTGCCCTTTGGCTTATCTACTGTTCCCAGGGCATTCACAAAGTGCCTAGCTCCAGTCATTGCATTTTGCAGGCAAAGAAATATTCAGATATACCCATACCTGGACGATTGCTAATTCAGGCAGAAAGCCAGGACATACTTTTGAGTCATCTGGCGTTTGTACAAAATGTGCTAACTTGTCTGGGGTATACCATAAATGAAAAGAAATCACATCTTGTACCCTGTCAACAAATTATATTCCTGGGAGCAAGCTTGAACACAACTTCCCAGATGGCTTTCCTCACGCCAGAGAAACAAATTCATTTGACAGCTTACTTCAAACTAATGGTCACAAAAACCCTGCTATCTGCGAGTCAAATACTGCAAGCCTTGGGGTTCATGGCCTCCTGCATATGAGGAAACTACAATGATATCTAAAAAGCCTATGGTGTCAAAATTCTCAGGATCTAGAAGCAATGATTCCTATCATACCTTGACTACAGTTAGAGTTCCTTTGGTGGGCAGAGGCCTGCCACCAAAACAAGGGACTACCATTCACTCTACCCCTTGCCGCCCAAACCCTAACAACAGACGCATCAGATTATGCATGGGGAGGGGGCTCACCTGGCAGGGAAGTGAATTCAGGGCAAATGGAACCCAAGTCAAATGCACCTGCATATCAATCAAAAAGAAATGTTAGCTGTACAGAATGCTCTGATAACCTTTAAGGGCCACATTCTTCCAGGACAATTAATGGTAAGGACGGATAACACCACTGTTATGTGGTACATAAACAAGCAGGGGGTACCCATTCATACCCCGTCTGCAGACTAGCCATGGCTCTGTGGAACACAGCCTTGAGCTACCAAGTGCATCTACAGGCTCAATTCCTGCCACGGCATCTAAATAAACTGGCAGATGAACTAAGCAGAAATCTCATGGACCCACGAGTGGAAACTGGAACCAAAGACTTTCAACATGTTGATAGACAAATGGGGGAGCCCAGATATAGATCTGTTTACCTCCCCCCCAGAGCTACCAATTGGACAAATTCTGCACAAGGACTCCTCACAAACAAGCTTGGAAAGTGGATGCCCTGTCATTCGACTGAAAAAATCTAGCACTTTATGCCTTTCCTCCTCTGTCTCTCCTCTCCAAAGCACTACTAAAGATCAAACAGGACAAACCAAGGATGATACTGATTGCACCAGACTGGCCATGCCAGCACTGGTACCCCCTCTTGTGCAGTGTGTCACTGCTGGCACCATGGCACCTGCCTCAGACCCCTACCCTGCTGTCCCAGCAGGAGGGCCAGATTCTAAATCCTCAGCTTCAAACCCTGAACCTGGCAGCCTGGCTCATTGCTTGACCTCTCCGTTACTATCCCTCAGTAAACAAGTGATCTGAAGTAGGGACTTCATTTGTCAGCAACCTGTGGGTCTTGGATCCGACATCGGATCCGAGCCGGCAACTTGTTTCATAGCTAATGGATCCGAGCTCCTAGCTTCTCCCCTCACCCATAATCCCCTGCCAACCCTCCATGACCTCAGATCTAGTTTGCCGCGCTTGTGAGTAGCTGGATTTTCGAGCTCTTAGCGAGTTTTTTCAGATAAGTGTATTTTTCTTCCACTTTCCCTGTCGTTAGCTTAAAAAAGTGTGTAAGAGTCAGGTTTCCTGTATTTTATATCTTTTATATAGTTTTTTTCCCTCCCTTCGCTGGCCGTTAGTGAGTGTGTGTGTGTTTGTGTTTTGGGGCCTGTGTGTCTGTGTAGTCCTTGTTTTTTTCCTCAAGTATGGCTGAGGCCCCAAAAGCCATTTTTTCAAAATGTACCGAGTTTGGCCATAAGCTCTCCCCGGCTGATGGCCACACTCGGTGCGTTCGGTGCCTTGGGGTTGAACACCTCTCCTCAGGCTGTACCATTTGTGCAGCGTTCAACCCCAGGGCACTGAAAGAGCGGAGGTCGAAGCTGGTCCTGGCGGGACTTTTGCCCCCAGACTCTGCTAAGGCCCCCGCTCCTCCCGTGGCACTACCACAGGCTGTGGTGATTGCCACTCCTGCCCCCCTTCCTTCTGCCGGGACTCAAACTCCCACTAAAGTGCCGGAGGACAGGGAGGCTAGGAGGGAGAAACGGAGGGAGAAGCACCACAAGCGGCGGGCCAAGGCCTCCGCTTCTGCCCCGCCGGCTAAGCGGACTTCTCCCTCCACAGCTTCTAGGTCTCTTCCTCCTCGGCTCCGATCCCCTTGTTTCTCCCCAGGACCCGAAGAAGAGGAGGCCCGATCTCCATCGAGGTCATCGAGGCGGCATTCCAGGCCTGCCTCGGTGGCCTCATCGAGATCAACTTACAGTATGTCAGATGCAGACTTGGACCGGATGATGCGAAGTTTCATCCAGGCCCAGCTGCAGATGGAGTGCTCCCTCGGGGAGCTCGACACCCTTTTTTGCTCCAATTGCTCCTTCTCTGACCCGCTACCCGGGTTCGGAGCGTTCGGAGCCGGGCAGTGTCGGAGCTGGGGGAGGGTCGGCGCCAACAGTACTTGGTACTTCGGATCCGACCCTGCCCTCAAGTCTGTCGGATCCGACCTCTCGGAGCCATGGGCCGAGCTTCGGATCCGAGGGATTCAGTGTGCCTTCGGCTCTGTCCAGGTCGGAGCACACTGGTCCTTCGGATCCGATGGTCTCGGCGCCGGTTCCGATCCCTTCATCGGATCCGAGTGGGAGTCGGCTCTCAGAGCCCAGGGAGAGCGGTTCCCCCTCGGCCTTCGATGTAGTGGAGAGGGCTCTGTCGAGAGCATCCGGACCCTCGGCCCTTGTCTCGGCTCCACCCTGCACTCCCTCTCTGCTGGGCCAGGCTTCCATCACCTGGCCACAGGGACAGCCTGCTTCAATGTCCCAGGTTGTTTCATTGGAACAGGATGTTGCTGGCGAAACCTCCTCGGACAGCCTCCCCGAGGAAGTGCCTCGCAAGCACAAGTGCAAGAGGAGGCACGTGGACTCCCCTGAGTCCTTAACCGAGGACACGGACTTGGATGAAGGGGAAGGCTCCCCAAGATCACCCCCTGAGGATGTCTCCTTTGGAGACATCATGGAAATGCTTAGGATCAGAGGTGGGTGGTCTGCCCCCAAGGCTTCCTCCGACGAGTCCGTGTTTCTGGAGGCATTTGAAGTAGGCCCGTCTACCTCTTGGGTGTCCCCTCTGGCCTACCCCCTGGTGGACCTCATTACCACCAGGGCGTGGAAGGATCCGGACACCGTGGAGCCAGTCCCTAAACAGCCGGACAGGATACTGAGCCCCCCCCGCAGACCGGTCCCACTGGAGCAAGGGTCCCCCCGTAGATGCCATGTTGATGGCGGCAGCCACGAAGAGGGAACTAGCTCAGGAGAGCCCCTCAGTCCATCCACCGAGCAAGGAGTCCCGCTCGATGGATCGCTTAGGGAAGCGAGTTTTTAGTTCAGCGACCTTTTCGGTAAGGTCTCTGAACTATATGGCACACGTCATCAGGATGCAGCGGGATCTCATCAAAGAATACGCTGCCTTCCCCCCTGAGTCCATGTCGGCGAAGGACAAACAGTTGTACTCCACCCGAATGGTCACTCTGAGATCTATTTCGAATACCTCTATGCGGCTTTTGTCCCACGCCACCGAGGGAGCCGCTAGAGCTAGCGGAGTGGGCCTAATCATGAGACGTCAGGCCTGGCTCCGGCATTGTGACTTTGCGGAGCCTTTTAAAGCGTCCTTTGCGAACGCCCCTTTCGATGGTTCTGCCCTGTTGGCAAAACAGTTCGCGAGACACTAGTCCAGAGTGAGAAGGACGGGAAGACGTCTGCCGTCGGAGTCCGCTTCTCTGCTCCCCAGCGGTCCTTTTCGAAGAAACAAAAGGGTCAGAAGAAGATGTGGTTCTGGAAATCGCAACAATCCCAACCCGCACCGGACAACCAGTCCTTCCGTGGCAGAGGAGGACAGGGAGGACACCGCCCCAGGGGCAGAGGGGCTCCGAGGAACTTTGGGTCCAGAGAACCCTTCTCAGACCGGCCCACGCAGCAGCCCTGAAGGGTTGCCCGGCTGCTCCACTCTGGAGGCAGTCTGGGGGCACTTCTCGGAGCACCTAGCTGCATGGGGAGTCCATCATGTCAGACCGTTGGGTGCTTCGAATTATATCCAGAGGGTACAAAATTCCAATACTTCATGTCCCCAAAATCAGGAACCTCCCCGATGTACCACCCGATCAGAGGGAGGCTGCAGCCGCAGAAATTCAGCAGCTGCTAGGAAAAAGAGCCATCCAGCCCGTCCCCCAAGACCAGCTTGGATTAGGGTTCTACTCCAGGTTCTTTCTGGTGCCAAAAAAGACGGGGGACTCGAGACCAATTCTAGACCTTTCCCATTTGAACCCGTCGGTAACCAAGGAAAAATTCCGAATGGTCACTCTTCAATCTATTCTCCCCCTCCTACGCGAGAACGATTGGATGTGCTCTGTAGACCTGGTTTCTCCGCTTCCGGCTGGGAGCCAGTCACTACCAGTTCAGGGTCCTTCCCTTTGGCCTCACCACAGCCCCCAGGGTGTTCACCAAGGTGTTAGCAGTGATAGCGGCCCACCTGAGACTCCAGGGAATGCAGGTCTTCCCGTACCTGGACGACTGGCTCCTGACCGCCCCAACAAGGCATCTACTTTGCTCAGCCAGAGATTTCTTTCTCTGCTTAGCCCCCCAATTAGGCATCACGATCAATGCGGACAAATCTTTCCTGGCCCCGACACAAGTCATAGAATTCATAGGAGCCAGAATAGACACCATAGATCTATGAGCCCTCCTGACGTCGGAACGACTACGGAATTTGCAACTTCATGTGCGGGCCATCCTCCAGTCTGAAGCCCCACCGGCTGAATTGGTCCTGAGGGCGCTGGGCTCCATGGCGGCAGCGATAATGCTCCTTCCATGCGCCCGCCTGAACATGAGGGTACTGCAGTGGGCCCTTCTAGTGCAATGGTCCTTTCAGTCTTATAGGTTCATAGGTTCATAGGTTAGTACTAGGCTAACTGCCCTTGCGAGCCATTTTAAGCCTAGCCAATTATCCCTTGTGAGACTCAAACCCTGCATCTAATGTTTTTAAGGCAAACAACTTAACCATTAGGCCACCCTCCCAACCCCTAATATAGGTTCATAGGTTAGTACTAAGCTAATTGCCTTTGCGAGTCATTTTAAGCCTAGCCAATAATTCCTTGTGAGACTCAAACCCTGCACCTTGTGTTTGTAAGGCAAACACCTTAACCATTAGGCCACTCTCCATCACCCCATTGCTATCAGCAAGGCTTGCAGGAGGGCCCTATTATGGTGGCTTCATGCTCCGGATCTCCATATGGGCCGACCCTTCTGCACTCCTCCCCCTCTGGCCACGGTGACCACGGATGCCTCCCGCCTCGGGTGGGGGGGCATTATTCAGGCAGGACTGTCCAAGGCACGTGGAACGATAGAGACCTCCCTGCATATCAACGTTCTGGAGATGAGAGCGATGCTGTACGCGTTGCAAGCACTTCAGAATCTCCTCCCCGTAGGAACTATTGCAATTCAGTCGGACAACATGTCTGTTGTCTGGTACATCAACAAACAGGGGGGAACCAGGTCTTACCCTCTATGCCGCAAAGCCATGAGAGTGTGGGAATGTGCGATTTCCACCAACCGCTTTCTGATTGCAACGCACATTCCGGGGTGGACCAACATCCTAGCGGACAAACTCAGCCGCACCATTCTTACCCCTTACGAGTGGTCTCTCAACCCATTAGTAGCGAAGTAGATATTCGCAATATGGGGGCAACCCTGCTGCGATCTTTTTGCCTCTCCCTCAAACACCAAATGCGACAATTTCTTCGCTCTGATTCCCCCTCCAGGGGAAACTCCAAGAGACACTCTGGTGCATGCTTGGCCGCCCGGTCTACTTTATGCCTACCCTCCTCTACCCCTGATGCTACAGCTCTTACAGAAAGCCTCGCGGTTGGGGAGCAGGATGATCCTCATTGCCCCATTCTGGCCTTGGCGAACTTGGTTCCCTTACCTGTGGTCTCACCTAGTGAATCCCCCTTGGATTCTGGATCCCAGTCCGGATCTAATCTCCCATCCGTCGGGCTTGTCGACCCCAAATCTGGACAGTCTGAAGCTGACAGCTTGGTTGCTCCAGTTCCACTCCTAGTTAGGACTCTCAGTATCTCTTCACCAGTCAAAGCCATCCTCATGGCAGCGCATAAACCTTCCACCAGGAAAGTGTACCGCAGTAAATGGAAACGTTTCTCCGTCTGGGCGGAGCATCATAATCTAGATCATTTTGCGGCCCCTCTTCCATCCATACTAGACTTCCTAACTGGACTTTTTCAGGAAGGCGCTAGTTGCTCAACCGTCAAAGTACAATTGGCGGCCATCTCCCATTACCATGTGGGACATGACACAGGGCCCTTGATGTCAGCCAAATTGTGTAAAACCTTTCTCAAGGGTACCTTTCTGCTCAGACCCCCTATCAAAGAAGCCGTACCCCCTTGGGATCTTTCACTAGTTCTTCAAGCCCTGACTGCTCCCCCATTTGAACCTGCCGCTTCAGTGGATCTCAAATACTTGTCCTGGAAAACAGCATTCCTTGTAGCCATTACTTCAGCGAAAAGAGTTTCGGAACTTCAACCCCTTTCTGTGAAACCACCTTACTTGATTTTTCATCCGGACAGAGTGTACCTCAGGACCAATCCCTCCTTCCTTCCCAAAATAGCATCAGAAACCAATATAAATCGATCTATAAATCTACCGGTCTTCTTTCCTAAATATCAGAATAAAGGAGAGTACAAGCTGCACTCATTAGATGTTCATAGGCAGCTACGTTTTTATACTCATAGGACTTCTGGTCACAGGCAATCCGACCAGCTGTTCATTTCCTTTGCCAAATTTAATTTGGGGAAAGCAGTATCAAAAATTTCCTTGTCACGCTGGATTTCCCAATGTATTCTTTTAGCGTATCAAGCTTCTGGGAGACCCGCACCTGAAGGAGTTTGCGCACATTCCACTCGTTCCATCTCTACTTCTGCTGCCTTCAAATCTAGAGTTCTGTTGGATGATATTTGTTCGGCAGCCACTTGGGCCTCATCTCATACCTTTATTAACCACTACAAACTGGACGTAATTTCTAGAGGGAGAGCATCCTTTGGCTGTGCGGTGCTCCACAATATCCTTCCATGATGGCCACCCAAGATTCAGGTAGCTGATGACTCTGTCCCACAGGTTGCTGACAAATGAAGTCCCTACTTCAGATTAAGAAGTTATGTACTCACCATAACGTTCCATCTGAGTAGGTGGCTTCATTTGTCTGCAACCATCCCCCCTTCCTTCCCCCTGGCCTTCTAAATGGATCTATGTAGGTTGTTTATTGGCATACCCTTTTTGGGTATCTATAGAGGGGAAAACTTGATCTGAGGTCATGGAGGGTTGGCAGGGGATTATGGGTGAGGGGAGGAGCTAGGAGCTCGGATCCATTAGCTATGAAACAAGTTGCCGGCTCGGATCCGATGTCGGATCCAAGACCCACAGGTTGCAGACAAATGAAGCCACCTACTCAGATGGAACATTATGGTGAGTACATAACTTCTTATTGGATGTCATTTTGGAGGCAAGGAAGCCTAGTACTAGAAAATCTTATGCTGAAAAATGGAAATGTTTCTGCTCCTGGAACCAAACTCAAGGGATGGGAATGTACCTCAGATTCTTCAATACTTAACTGAGATGCTTCACAAGGGCCTTTCTTTTTCTTCCATCAAAATTCATGCCTCAGCCATTTCAGCTCATTACAACACAGAATCACCCCTCTTCTCTCATCCACTGCTCAAGCAGTTCCTCAGAGGGGACAAAAACTTAAGGCCACCCAGGAGTACCCCAACTCCAGCCTGGGACCTTAACTTTGTATTGGAAAAACTCGCCCCACCTACTTTTGAGCCAGCTGCAAGTGCAGAGTTAAAGTTCCTTTCTTGGAAAACAGCCTTCCTTTTAGCAATCACTTCAGCAAGAAGGGTATCTGAATTACAAGCCCTTATGGCAGTGGAGCCTTTCATCATCTTTCATGCGGACAGTGTGTCCCTGAGAACCAACCCCTCCTTCATGCCCAAGGTAGTATCCAGTGTGGCTCTTAATCAGTCCATTTATTTGCCAACCTTCTTTTCTAATCCACAGAACAAAGGAGAACAGATACTGCACTCTTTAGATGTGCACAGACAACTTAGATTTTACTTGGACTGGACTAAATCTCAAAGGAAACTGAACAACTGCTGGTAGCATTTGCTGTAGGGGCAGAGGGGAAGGCCGTTTCAAAGCAAACCATTTCTAAATGGATAGGCCATTGTATTAATTTCTGCTATAAGCACCATGGAAAACTTATCCCACAGGGGATAAGACCACACTCAACCAGGGCTGCATCTATCTCTACAGCCTTTCTCAGAGGTGTCCCTACCAGGGACATCCTAGAAGCTGCTACCTGGAGTTCTGTACATACTTTCACCAAGCATTACCATTTGCCTATTTTTGTTTAAATCCAGAGCTGGTTTTGCCACTGCAGTCTTGCAGGGCCCTATAGCTGGTCCTAATGCTATCTAAATTCCTCCTCCCATCCTTAGCTTTGGGAATCTACCCAAATGTGGTGACTGCAACAGTGAAACACGAAGAACATAGTACAGTTGTGTACACTTACCGTAAATGTAGATGCTCGAGTGTATTCACTGTTGCAGTCCTGGTTACCCTCCCTCCAACCCCCTGACTTCTTTTGGCTATACCTGTATTCTCCTTTACTATGCTTAAAAGCTTTTTGGTGTATTTGCTTTTTTGTTGGAGGTATAACCTTGCATATTTATATTTAATTGCTTCCCATTAGGGGGGCACCTGGCATCTGGGGCATGAAAAACTGATGTAATGGCATTGGCTGCATGCTTTATACCCCTGACTACATGTGACACCTCTGTGTGTACAGTTGGAGTGCACTTATCCAATGATGCAGGAGCTTTTTACGAAAGTTATCAAGTTGACAGATGGACTGGTATTAGTGTTAAACTCATGGAAAAGGAATATATTCTGACCTACTGAGAAGATAAGCCGGTATTGATTACATATCTCATTGTGCATCTTCAATGTAGTGGATGGATTTTGTAGCCCATCCAGTGAGTGGGGTCTATGTTTAACTGTCAAATGAAACTTTCATTGAACGGCTAAACATCGAACCCTATTCATTGAATGTGTGCGATGGGGATAGTAAGTACTTGGCTAACACTTCCCTGTATCACACACTGCAGTATTTCAAACCCACACAGGTGGTGGGGCTTTGCCCCCACACACCCCTAACTGTATATACCAACTCTGAGATTGCATTACAGTAGGGAAAAGGGCTTTGAAACAGTGCGGTGTGTGAGATGGGGGAAGTGTTGGCCGAGTAGTTAACTTTCTCCATCTCACACATTCACTGAAATGAATGTTTGATGAATGAACTTTTTATGAATAGGGTTCAAAGTTCAGCCATTTAATGAAAGTTTCATTTGATGGTTAAACAGACCACAGTGAGTAAGCAGTTGGGTAAAATATTTTTCAGTAAGCAGAAATGGAAAAGTACAGCCTGTAAGCAGTGCAATTAATTACACACACATACACGTATGTAAACTTATCAAAGTTGCACAAGTTTCCATTTTCCAGAATCTTTCATCAACCTGTAGAACAGATGGAGTCCGTGTCCAAGCTGTATCTGAAGAATACTTTTATGCTGTTTCACAGAATTGAAAAATAGAGCTGATTACCTTTTAAACATGTAATTTTAAAGAGCTTGTACTGATAGTCTGTCCCTCCCCCAGTTGTTTGGTTAAAATGGACTTAGGACATGTCAACTTTGTTTATCTTGAGACCTACCTGAATCATTTTTCTGATTCCACTGTATGATTTTTGTGAATGTGAAGTGCACTTTCTAGTCTTGTTAGTGTTTATACTATTCATTGTTTTGCTTTTCATGTAGTTACATGATCTTTATAAGATTACTGTTGCAGTAGCTATTGTATGTGGGCTGTATCCTGCCAAAGAAACTGTACACCCAGCCTGTCTACAAAGCTTCATGCTCCTTCCTCGTGTTTCTAATGTCAGCTCTTACTACAAGAGGATTGGTAGTATGAGCGATGCATTGATGTGCCAGATCTCATCACTTTCATGCCATTAGTCCGTTTATGCAGACTCGCTGCAGCATTGCATCTGGTGTAACTGTGTGGTCATCTTCAGGCAGAAAAGTGCCCCATTAGGAACCCTTCTTTTTTCATACAAGTTGTGGATGGTCATGATTCAGTCCATATTGCCTGATGTTCTTCGTGTTTCACTGTTGCAGTCATTACATTTGGGTAATCTGCTGGCAGGTTGCCCTCAGTCGGCCTGATTAACAAAGTCTTGGGTTCTGCGTCGGTTGCTGTCCCTTCTTCCATCATGTCAGGTCGTCAGGGGTATAAAACATGCAGCTAACGCCATTACATCAGTCTTTCTTGCCGTGCAGTGCCCGAAGCAGAAGCAGTTCGCAAGTGCTGGTCGACTCCTGAAATTTTCGTTTTCGAGTTTCAGAACCGAAGTTTTCAACTAAAAGCTAAGTACCCCGTTGGGGAAACTTTTTCTTGCTCCTTACCGATGTCAGTAAAAGTTAATAGTTGCATTACTTGTGGGAAGCAAATACCTCATAAGGATTTTCATTTGTACTGTATTCCTTGCTTAGGCCCTGACCACAACATGCCTTGCTGTCGGTTTTGTGCTACATTTAATCAACGCGTGATTAAACGTCTGTATATTTTTGCTTCTAAATATTTTGGCTCAAGATTTAACTATCCAGAAATGTCGTCTGTTAGCAATCCGACTACCGGAATACCTCAAAAATGCAAAGAAAAAGACAGAGACAGACTGTCGAGGTCCAAAACTGACGACATTGCTTCTCCTAAGCCAGTCGCCGGTTCACCGGTACTCAGTGAGGCGCTTTCACAGCCTCTGATACCCACTACTACTGATTCGCAGGCCTCTAATGAGACCCATTCGGAGTCCGGTATGCCACGAGATGCTTCAGTTATGGAAGCCGCAGATGTCTCTACCTTAGATGGGTCCGGAGCCACTGTGCAGGCACTGGCTGCTGAGGGTGTTTTCAGGCCTACAGATTTGTGTAGTAGACAGATGCCATCTTCAAAACTAAGGCCAAAATCTAAATCTATGCTAAAAAAACTGACGCTTGGGCCACGTGTGCAGGCCCGTATGCCTAAAACACAAATTATCAAAATGGCTGACAACTTAATTACTCTGATCAGGGGTAGCCAACCCCCTCCTTCTAAGAGACCTAGGTAAGACAGATTATGAATCTTATGAACAGGATTCTATTTCTTCTCACTCTTCTAATGAACAGGATTTGTCTATTCCTACTTATGAGGACTCTGATGCAGAGGATTCCATTCCTTCTGCCTCTCCCCCTGAGGATTTTTCTTTTGGGGAAACTTTACATGCCTTAAGGGAACATTTCCACTGGGAAAGTCAGGATTTCTCTGAATCTAAAAAGAGACTTAGGGATTTTCTTCTTCTTCCTCAGCATAGGCCTTTGGCTATACCTCCTGTTCTAGACATTGTTGATGTTTTTTCAGAATCTAGTATGACTCCTGATTCACTGCCTCCAGCTCCTTGTAAGCCAGACAGATACTACAGGGTTCCTGACTCCCATAAATTCCTTTTCAAAAACCCTGTTGCTGATCCTGAAACCATTTCTCAGGGTCCCAAGGGCATATAGGCCTCTTCTGCCAAAAATCCTACTCCTTCTGATAGAGATTCCAGGGCGCTGGATAGATGGGGTAAGAAGGTTTACACATCTGCAACCTTGGCAATCAGGGCTTTAAACTGTCAATTTCATATGCTTAAATATCAACAGCATATCATGGGACTACTTAAACAGAAAATTATATTAATCTCTGACTGTGTGGAAAATAAAGAATTGCAGTATTTATTGCATTCAGCTGAACAAGTTGGAAAACATACTTTGCAAAGTGGTTTTGATTCCTTGGAGACCTCTTGCAGGGCTGCTGTAACTGGATCTGTACTAAGAAGGCATGCTTGGCTCAAAGAGCAAACTATGCCTGACCATGTTAAAGCAAAATTGTTGGATGCTCCCTTACAACAGGACCGTCTCTTTGGTAATAAGCCTGAAGAAGTGTTAAAAAAAGAAGGAAGATAAAGCTAAATCTATGCAAACTGTGAAAGATTTCTTACAGGTACAACCTCCAATATATAGTAGGCACTGGCCTGCTAAGAACTGGTTCTTTCCAGTCCCCTCGAGAGCCGCTCAAGTCAAATCAAGACATTCCAAAGGCTCCAGGTTTCAGTCACAAGGAACTTTTGGAACAAAATAATGGGGTGCCTCCTCCTCCAAATCTGGAAACAACAAGGCACCTCCCTATGGTAAACAGTCTCAATGATTTCCCTCTATGATCACCAAGCACTTACCTCTTAGCCACCCCTTTGGGGGGAAAACTAGCACTTCATGCAGGAAACTGGCAACTTATTACCCAGGACAAATGGGTTTTAAATATAGTATCCCAGGGATACAGATTTCACTTCCACACGTTGCCAATCCCAAACGGATGGGCAGAGGCCCAGAAACAAGTTCTGTCCCTCATGAACATGGGGGCTATTCCACCTTTACCAGAAGAGGAAAAGGGACAAGGTTTCTATTCCAGACTTTTCCTGCTACCCAGAAAAGACAAATCATGGTGTCCAGTTTTGGACTTCTCCACTCTAAACTCATTTCTGGACATACCAAAATTCAAGATGCTGACTCTTCAACAGTTACTGCCTATGCTAGGCAAAGATGCCTGGTTTGTAACTCTAGACTTAAAAGAGGCTTACCTGCATATCCCAATCGGGGAATCTTGCAGAAGATACCTCCGCTTCAAAGAGGCTACTTGCATTACCAGTTCTCCGCACTGCCCTTTGGCTTATCTACTGCACCCAGGGTCTTCACAAAGTGCCTGGCACCAGTAATTGCATTTTGCAGGCAAAGAAATATTCAAATATATCCATACCTGGACGATTGTCTAATTCAGGCAGAAAACAAGGAAATTCTTCTAAAGCATCTGGCGTTTGTAAAAAAGGTTCTAATTTGTCTAGGGTACACCATAAATGAAAAGAAATCACAACTGGTACCCTCTCAAAAAATTACATTCCTGGGTGCAAGCTTGAATACAACTGCACAGCTGGCTTACCTTACACCAGAAAAGCAAATTCAATTGATGTCTTACTTCAAACAGGTGGCCACAAAAACCTTGCTATCTGAAAGACAAATTCTGCAGGCCTTGGGGTACATGGCCTCCTGCATTCTTCTAATTCCATATGCAAGACTGCATATGAAGAAACTTCAGTGGTACTTAAAAAGTTTATGGAGTCAACATTGTCACAGCCTGGAAACAATGATTCCTATTATACCTTGCCTGCAAGTAGAGTTCCTATGGTGGGCATAGGCCTGCCACCAAAACAAGGGACTGCCATTCACTCTACCCCCTGCCGCTCAAACTCTAACAACAGACGCATCAGACTATGCTTGGGGGGCTCATCTGGCAGGGAAGTGCATTCAGGGCAAATGGAGCCCAAATCATATGCACCTACATATCAATCAGAAAGAGATGCTAGCTGTACAGAATGCTCTGACAGCCTTCAAGGACTACCTTCAGGACAGCTAGTGATAGACAGACAACATCACAGTTATGTGGTACATAAACAAGCAGGGGGGGTACACATTCCTACCCCCTTTGCAGATTAGCCATGGTGTTGTGGGACACGGCCTTGACCTATCAGATACAACTACAAGCTCAATTCCTGCCAGGAAAGCTAAATACACTGACAGACGAGCTAAGCAGAAATCTAATGGACCCACTCGAATGGAAACTGGAACCACAAGTTTTCAACATGTTGACACGCAAATGGGGGAACCCAGACATAGATCTTTTTTGCTTCACCCCAGAACTTTCAATTGTGCAAATTCTGCACAGGAATTCATCACAAAAAAGTGGATGCCCTATCAGTCTATGCTTTTCTCCCTCTGCTCTCCAAAGTTCTACTAAAAGTCAAACAGGACAAACCAAAAATTATTCTGATTGCTCCAGACTGGCCTCGCCAGCACTGGTACCCACTCCTGCGCATTGTGTCACACCTTCCTATGTGGTACCTGCCTCCGACACCTTACCTACTGTCTCAGCAGAACTACAAAAATGTTCTTCGTGTTTCACTGTTGCAGTCATTACATCTGGGTAATCTGCTGGCAGGTTGCCCTCAGTCGGCCTGAATTCCAAAGTCTTGGGTCCTGCGTCGGTTGCTGTCTTCTCTTCCTTGACGTCAGGTTGTCAGGGGTATAAAACATGCAGCTGATGCCATTTTCTTCAGTCTTTCTTGTTGCGCGGTGCCCAAAGCAGAAGCATTTCGCAAGTGCCGGTCGGCCGACTACTGAAATTTTCGAGTTTGAGTTTCAGATCCGAAGTCTTCACTAAAGCTAAGTACCCCGTTGGGGAAACTTTTTTCTTGCTTTTTACCAATGTCAGAAAAAGTTAATCATTGTATTACTTGTGGGAAGCAAATACCTCATAAGGATTTCCATTTATACTGTATTCCTTGCCTAGGCCCTGATCACAATGTGCCTGGCTGTCGGTTTTGTGCTAGATTTAACCAATGCACTATTAAGCGTCGGTATATTTTTGCATCAAAGTATTTTGGAAACAGATTTAACTACCCAGAAATGTCGTCAGATAGCAATCCGCCTACCGGAGTACATAAAAAATGCAAAGAAAAGGACAGAGAAAGGCAGTCGAGATCCAAAACTGACGCCGAAGCTTCTAAGCCAGTCGCCGGTACTCAGGCGCTTTCGCAGCCCCTGATACCCACTACCTTCGAGTCGCAGGCCTCTACCGACACCTATGTGGAGTCCGGCATGCCGCAAGATACTCAAGGTATTGGACCAACTGATGTATCTCCCTCGGATGGATCCGGAGCCGCTGAGCAGGCACCAGCTTCTGAGGGTGTATTGAGACCTCAACATTTGTATATCAAACCGACAGCTGCAAAACCAAAGACAAAAGCAACTTCTAAAACTAAAATACCGATGCGTGAGCCACATGCACAGGCCTCCATGCCTAAAAAGCAGATGATCAAAATGGCTGAAGACCTTATTACCTTGATCAGGGGTACCCATCCCCCTCCAGATAAGAGGCCTAGGCAAGACACTGATTATGAATCTTCAGAACAGGTTTCTATTTCTTCTGATTCCTCTTCTGATTGGGAATTATCTATACCTCCCTGTGAGGATTCTGATGCTGTGGAGTCTATTCCATCTGCATCTCCTCCTGAGGATTATTCATTTGGAGAACCTTGCATACTTTGAGGGAGCATTTTCACTGGGAGAGTCAAGACTTCTCAGATTCAAAAAAGAGGCTCAGGGATTTCCTTTTTCTCTCTCAGCACAAGCCTTTAGCCATTCCCCTGATGTCCTTCAAGGATGCATCTGCAGTCATAACAAATGGGTTGTCCTGTCGTCAGGCAGCCCTTCGGTCGGCCGGATTCCAAAGTCTGGGTCTGGCCTCGGCTGGTGTCGCACTTCACCCGACGTCATCTCTGCTGGTCTTCAGGTATAAAGGCATCAGCCGACGCCATTTTCCTCAGTCTTTCTTGCCAAGAAAAGAGAAAAGTTGGAGACCTATTCTCGACCTGTCCGCCTTAAACACATTCATCATTGTCCCAAAATTCAAAATGCTGACCCTACAGCAACTTCTTCCCATGCTGGGCAAGGAGTGTTGGCTGGTAACTCTAGATCTCAAGGAGGCATACCTGCACGTCCCCATACGACCAAATTGCAGAAGATACCTCAGATTTCTTGCAGGATCAGAGCATTATCAATTCTCAGCATTGCCCTTTGGCTTATCTACTGCGCCCAGAGTATTCACAAAATGCCTGGCATCAGTAATCGCTCATTGCAGGCTACAGGGAATCCAAATTTATCCATACCTGGACGACTGCCTGATACAAGCGGACAACAAAAGCAAACTGACAAAAGACTTACAAAGAGTCATTTGCTTACTACAAGCCCTGGGATACACAGTCAATTTGAAAAAGTCAAGACTAATACCATCCCAAACAAAAACATTCTTGGGTGCAGAATTGGACACAGTAAAACAAATGGCATTCCTAACTGCAGAAAAACAAGAACAACTCGCTCATTACTTCTTGGCATTAACAAAGCAGAACAAACTAACAGCAAGGAAAGTACTGCAGGCCTTGGGCTTCATGGCATCATGCATAATCCTGGTCCCCCATGCCAGATTGCATATGAGAAAACTACAGTGGTACCTAAAGAATTTATGGTCTCAACACAGGCACAGCTTAGAAACCGAAATACCACTAATCCCATGCCTGAAACAAGAGTTCCTATGGTGGGCTCAAGCATGCCAGTCAAACCCAGGCTTGCCCTTCCACAACTTTCAAGCAAGCCAAACCATCACAACGGACGCCTCAGACCTAGGTTGGGGGGCCACATGCTGGACAAATGCATACAAGGATTATGGACCCCAGATCAACTGCACCTGCACATAAATCAAAAAGAAATGCTGGCAGTAAAACTAGCAATCCAGAATTTCAGACCATTCCTCAAAGAAGGCCATTTGATGATAAGGACAGACAACACCACAGTCATGTGGTACATCAACAAACAGGGAGGCACTCATTCATACCCCCTATGCGAATGACTCTGGACCTATGGAATATGGCTCTGAGCTACAACATTCAGTTACAGGCAATATTTGTACCGGGAAAAGAAAACATCCTAGCAGACATGTTAAGCAGAACTACCTCGGATGCTCACGAATGGATGCTACACCCGGACATCTTCAAGGCCATCACACAGAAATGGGGAATGCCACAAATAGACCTATTCGCATCCCCACTCAATCACCAGCTCAAGAAATTCTGCACAAGGACATACCACCCACTTGCATGGAAGGTGGACTCTCTATCCTTCAGTTGGAAAGGCCTGACAGCATATGCATTCCCACCTCTTCCTTTGATGCACAAGATACTACTGAAAATCAGAGGAGCGTCCAAGGATAATTCTGATAGCTCCAAATTGGCCAAGACAACACTGGTATCCATTGCTGAGGAGCATGTCACGGGGGAGAACGTGGACACTACCCCTGATGCCTTTGATGTTAACTCAGAACGACTACAACATCATGCATCCAAATCTAAAAACTCTGCAACTAACTGCCTGGAACATTACATAACAGCAACTAACCCAGATTTATCCCAAAGGGTTAAAGACATTATCCTGGAGGCCCGCAGACCTTCTACAAGAAGGAACTATGCAGGGAAATGGAAAAGGTTTGTCATTTGGAGCACTGAAAGAGGAAAAGATGTGTCAAAGATAGATATTGCCAACATCCTGGAGTATTTGGCAGAGCTTCTCCATACAGGCCTGTCCTATTCCTCCATCAAGATACATGCATCAGCTATTTCTGCAGAATACAGCTTGATCCCCTGTCTTCTCACATCCTCTACTCAGGCAGTTCCTCAGAGGAATCAAGAATGTAAAACCTCCTAGGAAACCACCATTACCAGCATGGGACTTGAACTTTGTGCTAGAAAAATTGACACTCCTCCATTCGAACCAGCAGCAACAGCAGATCTTCAACACCTATCCTGGAAAACTGCTTTCCTACTGGCAATTACTTCAGCAAGAAGGGTTTTGGAACTACAGGCCTTAATGGCAGTACAACCCTTCCTAATCTTCCATCAAGATAGAGTATCCATGAGAACTAATCCTACATTTATGCCTAAGGTGGTATCCAGAGTGTCTCTAAACCAGGCAATCCACCTACCTACCTTCTTTCCCAATCCACAGAACAGGGGGGAAAGACTGCTGCATACCTTGGATGTACATAGACAGTTGCGCTACTACCTGGACAGAACCAAGGGCAATAGAAAAACTGACCAGCTTCTAGTGGCCTATGCAACAGGAAGGGAAGGAAAAGCAATTTCCAAACAGACAATTTCCAAGTGGATAGGAAATTGCATCAGATGTTCTTCATCTCACATTGCTGCAGTCCTTACACTTGGGTAGTCCGCTGTCCTCGGTCGGCCCGAATATCAAAGTATTAGGCTGACGTCGGTCAAGGCGCTTAAGACTGACATCAGGACGTCAGGGTACAAATGCGCATGACCGACGTCATATCCTCAGTCTTTTTTGCCGCATGGTCCGATGCAGAAGCAGCGTTGCAAGTGCCGTTGCGTTCTGAAATTTTTCAATTGAGTTTCAGACCGAGTCAAAGTTGGCTAAGTACCCGTTGGGAATATTTTAGTTTTTTCTTGCCTCAGTGGTTTACCGGATGTCAGAAAAAGTGAATAACTGTATTTCTTGTGGGAAACAGATACCGCATAGAGATTATCATACTTGGTGTATTCCTTGTTTGGGGCCTGAGCACGATGTTGTTGGGTGTCGCTTTTGTGCTAGGTTCAATAAGCGCACTATTAAGCGAAGGCTAGATTGTGCCAGGTTGGTCTTTGGGAAGCGGTGCAATTATAAGATGCCGTCGGACGCTCCGACGCCCGCTTCTTCGAAGAAGCGCAAAGACAAGGCAGCTAAACCCAGGCAAGAAGAGTCGTCTGTACCGGACGCCGGTTCTTCAGAGGCGTCAGTGGAACCGGTGGTTCCGCCGGAGGCTTCTCTGGAGTCTCAGGGGGAGACTTTGTTATTGCAGGATGTGGCCTCCCAGGAGGCAGGTCAGGCTGAAGGGGCTTCTCAGGTTACTGTACTCCCCTCCCTTCCTAAGGTGGTTAGGCCCTCTCCTTCTGTTTCTAAGGCTTCTCCCAGAGGCAGGCCAGGTTTACCTTCTGTTGGTGTTACTCCTAGTTCTTCAGGATCTGTGCCCAAGAAGCACATGCTTAAAATGGCAGAAGATTTAATTACTTTGATTAGAGGTTCTTTGCCCCCTCCAGATAAGAGGCCTAGGGTGGAACCAGAGTTGGGGAGTTTTGAACAGCCTTCAGATGTTTCAGAGTCTTGGCTGAAGACTTGCAGGAGTACTCTCCTTACTCTGATTCTGATGCAGATGATTCGACCCCTTCTGCTTCTCCTCCAGAGGATTTTTCTTTTTCAGAGACTCTTCATTCCATGAGGGAACATTTTAAGTGGGAAGGTCAGGACTTCTCTGATTCCAGGAAAAGGCTTAGGGAGTTTTTGCTTTTACCCCAGCATAGGCCTTTGGCTATACCTCCTGTTCTGGATGTTGTGGAAGATGTGTTTGCGGAGGCTTCACTTAATCCTGATTCTTTGCCTCCGGCTCCTGTTAAACCGGATAGGTATTATAGGGTGCCTGAGGCTCATAAATATCTTTATAAGAGTCCTAGGGCGGACCCAGAAACTGTTAGTCAGGGACCTAAGGGTGTCAAGGCCTCTGTTGTAAAAAATCCGGTTCCTCCAGATAAAGAGGCCAGAGCTTTGGACAGATGGGGAAAGAAAGTCTATACTTCTTCCACCTTAGCTATGAGGGCTTTGAATTGCCAGTTTCACATGTTGAAATATCAGAACTATCTACTTTCTCAACTGAAGTCTAAGGTAGATGCTCTGGCGGAAGGCATTGAGTGTAAGGAATTACAAGATTTAGTACATGTCTCTGAACAGGTGGGTAAGCATTCTTTACAATGTGGTTTTGATGCTGTACAGGCCTCGTCTAGGGTGGCTGCCACTGGGTCAGTTCTTCGCAGGCACGCCTGGTTGAGGGATCAGAATTTATCTGAACATGTTAAGACAAGGATTTTGGATGCTCCTTTACAGTCTGATGTGTTGTTTGGTTCACCTGTTGAGTCAGTCTTGAAGAAAATGGAAGACAAGGCTAAGTCTATGCAGACTGTTAAAGATTTTTTGCAAGTCCAGCCTCCGAAGTTTAGTAGGAATTGGCCTGCTAAGGGGTGGACATACCCTTCTTATGATTCACAGTCTAGGGGTAGATCTAGACGTGGTAGGGGCAGAGCTCAGAGCTCCTTCAGGCCTAGAACAGGGAGTTCTCCTGCACAATCTTCAGGTGAGGGCAGGGGCCAGTCCTTTCGTAAACAGGCCCAATGACCTACCTTTTCAGCTGCCAGATCCTTCTTGTCTGGCAGCACCTTTGGGAGGAAGGTTGGCACTCTTCAGGGAAAATTGGAGTTTAATTACCCAAGACAGATGGGTATTGGATATCATACACCAAGGTTACAGGTTTTATTTCCATACCTTGCCTCCTTTCAAAGGCATGCCGGACGTTCCTCCTCAGCAAAGACTAGAGGCTCACAAGCAAATTTCTCTGCTGCTCCAAATAGGGGCCATACAACCGGTCCCTCTACCAGAAGTGGGCCTAGGATTTTATTCTCGCCTGTTCCTAGTACCAAAGAAGGGGAACACGTGGAGACCAATTTTGGATTTATCTATCCTCAACACTTATCTGGACATTCCCAAGTTCAAAATGTTGACGTTACAACAGCTTTTACCTCTGCTGGGCAAAGATCACTGGATGGTGACTCTGGATCTCAAGGAGGCTTACCTTCATGTTCCTATCAGGCTAAGTTGCAGGAAGTATCTGCGTTTTCGAGCTGGGACTTCTCATTATCAGTTCTCTGCATTGCCCTTTGGCTTATCTACTGCCCAGAGTGTTCACGAAGGTTCTGGCTCCAGTGATAGCTTTCTTCAGGCTAAGAGGAATACAGATCTATCCTTATTTGGACGATTGCCTGATTCTGGCCCAAGGAAAGGACGAACTTCTTCATCATTTGCAATATGTGATAGCAGTGCTAAGATGCCTGGGGTATTCTGTGAGCGAAATAAAGTCCAGTCTAGTACCCTCTCAGGACATGTGCTTTCTGGGTGTGAGACTGAATACAGCATCCCAGATGGCCTTTTGACCACGGACAAACAAAAGAATCTTTCTCTTTACTTCCATCAATTGTCTCATCAGTCCAGGCTGACTGCAAGGACAGTCCTTCAAGCCTTGGGGTTCATGGCATCTTGTATTCTGGTGCTTCCCAATGCCAAACTGCATATGAGGAAGCTGCAATGGTATCTCAAAAATGTATGGACACAGCACTGCCAAGATATGGACACTGTCATTCAAATAATACCTTGCATTCAAAAGGAATTTTGTGGTGGGCTCAGGAATGTCACCTAAACAAGGGACTCTCTGTGACCCGGCCAGAGGCGAGTCAGATTCTAACGACAGATGCCTCAGACAAAGCTTGGGAGCTCATCTAAATGGAAAGTGGGTACAAGACCGTGGCCTGCCAGACTTCAACATCTACATATCAACTTGAAGGAGATGTTAGCAGTCCAATTTGCATTAATAGCTTTCAAGGATTTACTTCTTCCAGGGCAGGTGTTGATTCTAACAGACAACACAACTGTCATGTGGTACATCAACAAGCAAGGGGGGACACATTCTTATCCTCTATGCAGACAAGCAATGATTTTGTGGGAGACTGCTCTCAGTTTACAGCTAAATCTTCAGGCAAGGTTTCTGCCGGGAGCACAGAACTCCTTAGCAGATGTGTTGAGCAGGCAAATTATGGATCCCCACGAGTGGAAATTGGATCCTCATGTATTTCAGAAATTGACAGTGTTATGGGGAACTCCAGACATAGATCTGTTTGCTTCTCCACTAAACTACCAGCTGCCAAAGTTTTGCACAAAAAGGTTTCATCCCACAGCTTGGAAAGTGGATGCTCTCTCATTCAACTGGAACAATCTTCATGTGTATGCCTTTCCACCTCTGCCTCTCCTCCCAAAGGTACTCCTGAAGGTCAGACAGGACAAGCCAAAGATGATTTTAATAGCTCCAGATTGGCCTCGACAGCACTGGTACCCATTACTGAGAAGTCTGTGCAGGAGCCTCCATGGCCTTTGCCTTCGATTCCACACCTGCTGTCTCAGGAGAACAGTCATTTACTCAATGTCAAACTTCACTCTCTTCACCTGACAGCCTGGCATATTCTGTTTTAAACCCTGGAGGGTCTCAGCTGCCACAGCAAGTTTTGAATGTTATTTTGGAGGCCAGAAGGCCTAGTACAAGGAAAGTGTACGCAGATAAATGGAAGAGATTTTTATTTTGGAGTACAGCAAAGGAATTTGATGTTTCTAAGCCTAATTTAAGTGTGGCTCTTCAATATCTTACTGAGTTACTGGACAAAGGTTTGTCCTTCTCTTCTATTAAGATTCATGCTGCAGCAATTTCTGCTCACTATGACTGTGAACCACCATTGTTTTCTCATCCTTTGTTTAAGCAATTCCTTAGAGGGCAAAGAATATAAGACCCCCACGGAGAGCTCCGACTCCTGCTTGTGATCTCAATTTTGTGTTGGAGAAACTCACTCTACAACCTTTTGAGCCTGCAGCTACTGCTGAGTTGAAATATTTATCATGGAAGACTGCTTTTTTGTTGGCCATTACCTCTGCGAGAAGGGTTTCTGAATTACAGGCCCTTATGGCAGTTGAGCCTTTCTTAATTTTCCATAAGGATAGGGTATCTTTGTACTAATCCTTCCTTTATGCCTAAAGTGGTTTCTAGTGTGGCTTTAAACCAAACTATTCATTTGCCTACTTTTATGCAAACCCCAAAATAAAGGGGAAAAGATTTTGCACACTTTGGATATACACAGGCAGTTGCGATATTATTTGAGCAGAACTAAAGGGTTCAGGCAGTCTCAGCAGTTGTTTGTTTCTTTTGCTTTGGGTTCTCAGGGCAAGCCTGTGTCAAAACAAACTATTTCTAAGTGGATTGGGTTTTGTATTGCTTTCTGTTATTCCCATCATGGCAAGGAGGTTCCAGCTGGGATTAGGCCTCATTCCACTAGGGCTACTGCCACTTCTACAGCTTTTTTAGGGGGGGTGGCAACTAAAGATATTTTGGAGGCAGCTACTTGGAGTTCAGTGCATACTTTCTCTAAGCATTATCACCTTCCACTTTACTCTAAATCGAGGGCTGGTTTTGCCACTGCAATTTTACAGGGCATTTTGGCAGCTCCTACTGCTTTATAGTTTTGCCATCCTCCCTTATCTCTGCTTTGGGATTCTACCCAAGTGTAAGGACTGCAGCAATGTGAGATGAAGAACATAGTACAGTTTTGTACCTACCATAAATGTAGATGTTCAAGATCCACATTGCTGCAGTCAATACCCTCCCTCCTTCCCTCTGTAGTTAGGCGGTTGTGTGGTTTGGGTTGTACATATTGTGAATATTGTATATATTGTACATATGGTTAGTACAAGGGTGGTTGGTTGTTTTTTGCTGTCTTTTGGTTTTTGACCTTTCTGTTTAGGGTCTTCTGACATCTGGAGCAAGAAAAGACTGAGGATATGACGTCGGTCATGCGCATTTGTACCCTGACGTCCTGATGTCAGTCTTAAGCGCCTTGACCGACGTCAGCCTAATACTTTGATATTCGGGCCGACCGAGGACAGCGGACTACCCAAGTGTAAGGACTGCAGCAATGTGGATCTTCGAACATCTACATTTATGGTAGGTACAAAACTGTACTATTCTGTTACTCCTACCATGGAAAACCAATTCCACAGAACATAAGACCTCACTCTACAAGGGCTACAGCCACTACCACAGCTTTCTTACGAGGAGTGGCAACCAAGGACATTATTGAGGCGGCTACTTGGACCTCCGTGCATACATTTGCCAAGCATTATAACTTACCTCTATACTCTAGATCCCGAGCAGGGTTTGCCACTGCTGTTTTGCAAGGGATCCTAACTACACCATAATTCTTCTTCCTCCTCCCCTAGTTTGCTATGGTATTCTACCCATTTGTTATGACTGCAGATGCATCCTTGAAGGACATAGTACAGTTTTGTACCTACCATAAATGTAGATGTCCGAACAGGATAGCATCTGCAGTCAGGATTACCCTCCTTCCCCTCTGTGGTATTCCTAGGGTATTTACCCTCCTAATAGCTAGCTGGGGGGGGATCTCTTATGGTGTATTTGTTTGTATATATGTACATACATGCTTATTTTTTGTGTTTGCCTACCTTTTTTTTGGAAACATTGGCATTTACCCAAAATTTAGTTTTCCAAGAGGGCAACTGGCATCTGGGGCAAGAAACATTGAGGAAAATGGCGTCGGCTGATGCCTTTATACCCGAAGACCAGCAGAGATGACGTCGGGTGAAGTGCGACACCAGCCGAGGCCAGACCCAGACTTTGGAATCCGGCCGACCGAAGGGCTGCCTGACGACAGGATAACCCATTTGTTATGACTGCAGATGCTATCCTGTTCGGACATCTACATTTATGGTAGGTACAAAACTGTACTTTTTAGACATTGTGGATGATGTGTTTTCGGAGTCTAGCTTGACCCCTGACTCCTTACCTCCAGCTCCCAGTAAGCCTGACAGATATTACAGGGTCCCTGACTCGCATACATTTTTATTTAGAAACCCTGCTGCTGATCCTGAAACTATTTCACAGGGTCCAAAGGGAGTTAAGGCCTCAACAGCAAAAAATCCTACCCCCTCTGACAGAGATTCAAGGGCACTAGACAGATGGGGGAAAAAAAGGTTTATACATCTGCAGCCTTGGCAATCAGGGCCTTAAACTATCAATTTCATATGCTAAAGTGCCAACATGTTATGGGATTGCTGAAACAGAAAATGATGTTGATTTCAAAATGTGCAGAAAATAAAGAATTGCAAGAATTATTGCATGCAGCTGAACAAGTTGGAAAGCATACTTTGCAATGTGGTTTTGATTCCTTAGAGGCCTCCTGCAGGGCCGCAGTTACTTGATCTGTGATTAGGAGGCATGCTTGGTTAAAGGAATAACCTTTGCCTGATCATGTTAAAGCTAAATTGCTAGATGCACCTTTATAGCATGATTCTTTGTTTTGGTATTAAGACAGAAGAGGGTTTAAAGAAAATGGAAGACTAAGCTAAGTCTATGCAAACTGTTAGACTTTTTACAAATGCAGCCACCAAGATTCAGTAGACACTGGCCTACAAAAAAATTGGTCCTTTCCTGTGTCAGACAGAGCTCAAAGGGGCAAATCCAGACACCCTAAGGGTTCCCATATACTAGGTGCAAGATTCATACAGGTCAAAGCAGTGGGGTGCTTCTACCTCCAAATCTGGAGGAGATAAAGCGCAAACCTACAGAAAACAATCCCAATGACTTCCCCCTGCCTACTCTAAGCACTTATCTTTTGGCAGCTCCCATAGGGGGGAAGTTAGCACTTTCTGCTCAAAATTGACAGTTAATACCTCAGGACAAGTGGGTACTAAACATAGTATCACAAGGATACAGATTCCATTTCCACACTCTGCCAATGGCAAATGGTTGGCCAGATCTGCCAAAAAATCAATGGGCAGAGGCACAAAAACAGGTTACGTCCCTCATGGATATGGGGGCCATTCAGCCAGTACCAGAACAGGAAAAAGGGCAAGGTTTTTACTCAGGACATTCCAAAATTCAAAATGCTAACTTTGCGGCAGCTTCTGCCATGCTGGGCAAGAATGCTTGGCTGGTGACACTACACCTAAAAGAGGCATACCTGCATGTCCCAATAAGACAATCATGCAGAAGATACCTCAGATTCAAGGCTGGCTTAATGCATTACCAGTTCTCTGCCCTTTGGCTTATCTACTGCACCCAGGGTCTTTACAAAGTGCCTGGTACCAGTAATTGCATTTTGCAGACAAAGAAGTATACAAATATATCCTTACTTAGACCACTGTCTCATTCAAGCAGAGAACAAGGACATTCTTCTTCGACACCTGGCATTTGTGAAAAGGCTTCTAACATGCCTAGGTTCCACAATAAACGAAAAGAAATCACAACTGGTACCCTCTCAAAAGATAACATTCCTAGGTGCAAGCTTGAATACAACTGCCCAGATGGCTTACCTCACGCCAGACAAGCAAAGGCAACTGGCTACTTACTTCAAACTGATGGCAACAAAAACCCATTTATCTGCAAGACAAATTCTGCAGGCTTTGGGCTTCATGGCATCCTGTATCCTACTGATTCCATATGCAAGACTGCATATGAGGAAACTTCAATGGTACCTGAAAAGTTTATGGAATCAACATTCTCACAGTCTGGAAGCAATGATTCCTCTCATTCCCTGCCTACAACAGGAGTTTCTATGGTGGGCAAAGGCATGTCACCAAAACATGGGACGGGCCTTCACTCTCCCCCCTGCCAGCCAAACCTTAACAGACGCCTCGGATTATGCCTGGGGGGCCCACATGGCAGGAAGATGCATTCAGGGCATATGGACTCCAAAACAAATTCATCTACATATCAACCAGAAAGAGATGCTAGTTGTTCAAAATGCCCTAACAGCCTTCAAGGACTTACTTCATCCAGGACAAGACCACCGTCATGTGGTATATAAATGAGCAAGGGGGCACACACTCATACCCCCTTTGCAGATTAGCCATGGCACTGTGGGACACAGCTTTGACTTACCAAATACATCTTCAAGCTCAATTCCTGCCAGGAAAACAAAATACACTGGCAGATGATTTAAGCAGAAACCTTATGGATCCTCATGTGTGGAAACTAAATCCACAAGTCTTCAGCATGATAACAGAGAAATGGGGGGAGCCCAAACATAGATCTATTTGCCTCTCCTCAAAATTATCAATTGAAAAGATTCTGCACAAGGACTTATCACAGCCAAGCATGGAAAGTGGACGCCCTATCCTTCACTTGGAAAAACCTATCGGTTTACGCCTTTCCTCCACTGCCTCTTCTCCCCAAGGTCCTCCTAAAAGTTAAACAAGAGAAACCAAAGATGATACGAATTGCCCCGGACTGGCCCTGCCAGTACTGGTACCCAATCCTAAGGAACTTGTCTCAATACCCAGCTTGGACCTTACCTCAAAGACCTCAACCACTGCCCCAGCAAAACAATCAGATCCTGCACAATCAACTACAGACAATGAACCTGGCAGCATGGCTGATCATGTAGTTATACAAACAACACCTCTAAGTAAAGCTGTGATGGCTGTTATTTTGGAAGCCAGAAGGCCTAGTACTAGAAATTCATATGCTGACAAATGGAAGAGATTCTGTGCTTGGAATCAAGCACAAGGAACTGATACAGCAGAACCAAATATTCCTCAGATATTACAATACTTAACTGAGGTGCCTGACAAAGGCCTTTCTCATCAATTAAAATCCATGCCTCTGCCATTTCGGCTCATCACAATACAGAGCCACCATTCTTTTCTCATCCTTTACTAAAGCAGTATCTTAGAGGAGCCAAAAATTTAAGGCCTCTTAGAAGATCACCATTACCTGCATGGGACCTCAATTATGTGTTGGAAAAGCTCACCCTGCCTCCATTTGAACCAGCTGCTACCGCTGGTATAAAGTTCTTATCATGGTAAACAGCTCTGCTACTAGCAATTACTTCAGCAAGAAGAGTTTCAGAGATACAGGCCCTCATGGCTGCAGAGCCTTTTATCATATTTTACCCAGACAGGGCATCTCTGAGGACAAATCCTACTTTTATGCCTAAGGTGGTTTCCAGTGTGGCTCTTAACCAAACTATTCATCTGTCAACCTTTTATTCAAATCCGCAGAACAAGTGGGGGAGAATTCTGTATTCCTTGGACGTACACATAGAGCTAAGATTCTACTTGAGCAGGACTAAAGCTCTAAGAAAAACTGAGCAATTACTGGTGTCATATGCTGCAGGATCAGAAGGAAAGGCTATTTCAAAGCAGACACTTTCAAAGTGGATAAGCCACTGCATCCGTTTCTGCTACTTACGCCATGGTAAACCTGTGCCCAAGGGCATTAGGTCTCATTCTACCAGAGCTGCGGCTACTTCAGTAGCCTTTCTTACAGGAATACCAACCAAAGACATTCTAGAGGCTGCTACTTGGAGTTCTGTTCACACCTTCACAAAGCATTATCATTTGCATCTCTACTCTAAGTCCAGGGCAGGCTTTGCCACTGCAGTTCTGCAGGGCCTTATAGCCACACCTAATGCTTTTTAGCTCCAGTCTCCCAACCATAGCTTTGGGATTCTACCCAAATGTAATGACTGCAACAGTGAAACACGAAGAACATAGTACAGTTGTGTACACCTGGCATAAATGTAGATGTTCGAGTGTATTCACTGTTGCAGTCCAGGTTACCCTCCCACCATCCCCCTATCATTCTGGAGTTTATCTTTCCTTCTCTATCTTCTACAATCTATGTGGTATATTTGCTTGTAGATGAAGGCAAAGTTTATATTGATGCATGTATATATATTTATATATTTTTGCTACCTTTTTGGGGGCACCTGACATCGGGGGTAAGAAAAACTAAAGAAAATGGCATCGGCTGCATGTTTTATACCCCTGACGACCTGACGTCATGGAAGAGAAGACAGCAACCGATGCAGGACCCAAGACTTTGGAATTCAGGCCAACTGAGGGCAACCTGCCAGCAGATTACACAAATGTAATGACTGCAACAGTGAATACACTCGAACATCTACATTTATGGTACGTGTACACAACTGTACTTTCTGCACACTCAGCTCCAAACTTTGAATCTGGCAGCGTGACTAATCAACTAATTTCACTCTTGGCATCCCTCAGCAAACCAGTCATGGATATCACTTTGGAGGCTAGAAGACCTACCACTAGAAAATCTTATGCTGACAAATGGAAAAGATTCTGTGCCTGGAAGCAGTCACAAGGAATAAGCACAGCAATGCCCAATATTCCTCAGATTGTGCAATACTTAACTGAGATGTTTCACAAGGGCTTATCCTTTTCTTCCATAAAAATCCATGCCTCTGCCATTACAACACAGAACCTCCCCTCTTCTCTCATCCTCTGCTAAAGCAGTATCTCAGAGGGGCCAAAAATTTAAGACATCCCAGGAGAGCACCAACTCATGCATGGGACCTCAATTTTGTTTTGGAAAAACTCACTCTCCCTCCTTTTGAGCCAGCTGCTACTGCAGACCTAAAATTTCGCTCCTGGAAAACAGCTTTCCTTTTATCAGTCACTTCAGCTAGAAGGATTTCAGAATTACAGGCTCTTATGGCAGTGGAGCCTTTCATTATTTTTTATCCGGACAGGGTGGCTTTCAGGACCAATCCATCTTTCATGCCTAAGGTGGTATCCAGTGTGGCTCTTAATCAGACCATTCATCTGCCAACTTTCTTCCCCAGCCCACAGAACAAGGGTGAGTGGATTCTGCATTTATTAGATGTATACAGACAACTTAGATTATACTTAAACAGGACAAAATCTCTAAGAAAATCTGAACAGCTATCTGAACAGCTACTGGTGGCATTTTCTGCAGGGGCAGAGGGAAAGGCTATTTCAAAGCAGACTATTTCCAAATGGATAAGCCATTGTATTTTTTTCTGCTATATGCACCATGGTAAACCTATCCCCAAGGGGATCAGGTCTCATTCCACCAGGGCTGTATCTACTTCTGCAGCCTTTCTCAGAGGGGTTCCTACTAGAGACAGTCTAGAAGCTGCTACCTGGAGCTCAGTTCATACATTCACCAGACATTACCATTTACCTCTTTTCTCTAAATCCAGAGCTGGCTTTGCCACTGCTGTCCTGCAGGGCCTTATAGCTGTTCCTAATGCTTTATAAATCCATCCTCCCAACCATAGCTTTGGGATTCTACCCAAATGTAATGACTGCAACAGTGAAACACGAAGAACATAGTACAGTTGTGTACACTTACCATAAATGTAGATGTTTGAGTGTATTCACTGTTGCAGTCCTGGTTACCCACCTTCCAGCCCCCTGTTTTTCTCTTACTATACCTCTACTTCCTTGTATTATGCTTAAAAACCTTTTGTTTGGAGGTATATTTTTGTGGTTTTAATGATATATATATATCATTAAAACCACAAAAATATACCTCCAAACAAAAGCAAATACACCAAAAAGGCTTTTTTAAGCATAATACAATTAAGTAGAGGTATAGTAAGAGAAAAAGGGGCTCTCTCTCTCTCTCTATATATATATATATATATATATATATATATATATATATATATATATATATATATATATATGTATATATATATATATATATATATATATATATATATATATATATATATATATATATATATATATATATATATATATATATATATATATATATATATATATATATATATATATATATGTATATATATATATATATATATATATATATGTATATATATATATATATATGTATATATATGTATATATATGTATATATATATATATATATGTATATATATATATATATATATATATATATATATATATATATATATATATATATATATATATGTATATATATATATATATATGTATATATATGTATATATATATATATATATATATATGTATATATATATATATATATATATATATATATATATATATATATATATATATATATATTTATATACATATATATATATATGTATATATATATATATATATATATATATATGTATATATATATATATATATATATATATATATGTATATATATATATATATGTATATGTATGTATATATATATATATATGTATATGTATGTATATATATATATATATATATATGTATATATATATATATATATATATATATGTATGTATATATATATGTATATATATATATATATATATATATATATATATATATATATATATATATGTATATATATATATATATATATATATATATATATATATATACATTTTGGGGGGCACCTGACATCTGGGGCAAGAAAAACTGTTGTAATGGCATCGGCTGCATGTTTTATACCCCTGACGACCTGGCATCATGGAAGAAGGGACAGCAACCGACGCAGGACTCAAAACCTTGTTAATCAGGCTGACTGAGGGCAGCCTGCCAGCAGATTACCCAAATGTAATGAATGCAACAGTGAATACACTTGAACATCTACATTTATGGTAAGTGTACACAACTGTACTTTCTGAGGACAGACAGTTGGATGTGCTGTATACATCTTCAGGATGCCTACTATCACTTAAAGACAAAGAGGTGATCCAGGAGATTTTGTCATAATTGTTTATGCCAGAAAATGAAAGTGCAGATGTTCTTCATGTTTCACTGTTGCAGTCAGGTCATCACTAGTATAAAGTAAGGCAGTCAATGCCATTATATCAGTCTTTCTTCCCATGGAGCTCGAAGCAGAAGCAGTTTGCATGAGTGCCAGTTGGCCGCTACCTGAATTTTGTCTTCCAAATTGAAGTTGAAGTATTCTAAAGCCAAGTACCCCATTGGGGATCCTTTTTTTTTTGCACTAACAGATGTCAGAAAAACTTAACAATTGTCTCGCCTGTAGAAAGCAAATACCACACAGATTTTCATTCTTACTGCATCACTTGCTTAGGCCCAGACCATGACGTCCCCCACTATCGCTTCTATGCTTTGTTCAATGCCAGAACTATATGTCATTGGGCCCTTGGTGTAGCTAGATATTTCCGCTTACAGTCCTTGAATTCCGATATGGCTTTGGTAAGCCATCCAATAGCAGATCTTCTGAAAAAAACGTAAAGCTAAAGAGAGGCAGACTGCACAGGTCCAAACCTACCGACGACGCCCCTGTTAAGCTAGTCCTCAGTTTTCCGGTCCTCATTGAGGTGCTTTCACAGCCCCTGATGCCTGCCTCTGTAGATTTGCAAGCCGTTACTGAGACCCTTTCAGAGCTAGGTATGCTGCAAACTCTTGTTTTGACTAATGATTCTGTGGTCGTCTCTACCTTGATGGGTCCGGAGCCACTGAGCAGCCACCAGCTTCCGAGGAAGTCCTTCGCACTACTGATTCTCGACACAAACTGACGACTTCTTTCTTGACTACCATTCTTTCGAAAACCAATGAGTTTCTTAGGCCCAGGTTACGAACCACACCCAAGAAATCGACAACCCAATCTCAGGCACCTGCTTCCTTGCCTCAGTCTCAAATGCTTAAAATGGTGGAAGACCTTATCCTGCTGATCAGGGGAAACCAAGCTACCCTTTCCAAAAGAAAGAGATCTGTCCCCTGTAGTTTTGTCTGGACAGGAGTCTGATGACTGATGCATCGAAGTCCGAAGACATGCAACTCCTCTCTACTTATGAGGATTCTGATGCAGAGGATTCCATTCCTTCAGCCTCTCCCCCAGAGGATTTTTTCTTTGGGGAAACCCTTCACACCTTAAGGGAGCATTTCCAATGGGAAAGTCAGGACTACCCTCAGTCTAAAAAGAGACTCAGGGAATTCTTAAATCTTCCACAGCACAGACCCCTGGCCATCCCCCCAGTCCTGGATGTTGTGGAGGATGTTTTTCTGGAATCCAGCTCGACTCCTGACACCCTCCCTCCTGCACCCAGAAAACCATACTGGTATTACAGAGTCCCTAACTCACACAAATTTCTTTTTAAAAATCCTACTGCTGACCCTGAGGTAATTTCTCAAGGGCCTAAAGGAATTAAAGCAACCTCTGCTAAGAATCTCACCACCTCAGACAGGGATTCCCAAGCACTAGACAGATGGGGTAAAAAAGTATACACCTCATCTACTCTTGCTATCAGAGCACTGAATTTGTCAGTTCTATATGCTAAAATTTCAGCAACATACCCTGGAACTCCTCAAACAAAAAATGCCTTCCTTTCCTGCTTATGCAGAATCTAGAGAGTTACAAGAGCTGATGCATTCTACAAGTCAAGTAACTAAACACACCTTGCACTGTGGTTTTGATGCCCTAGAAGCTTCTTGCAGGGCAGCAGTCACCAGTTATGTCATTAGAAGGCATGTATGGCTTAAGGAACAGCCCTTGCCAGACCATGTTAAATCGAAAGGATGCCCCCCTTGCACAAAGACAATGTGTTTGGGACTAAGGCAGAAGAGGACTTAAAAAGGATGGAAGAAAAAGCTAAACCTATACAGACAGTTAAGGATTTCTTACAGGTCCCGCCACCCAGGATCAGCAGGCATTGTCCCTCCAAGCACTGGTCCTTTCCTGCTTCCACCAGGTTAGTTCAGCCCAGATCCCAGGGAACCAGATCCCACAGACAGCAGTCACAAGGGATGCAGAGATCTAAGCAGTGGACTACCTCCACTTCAAAACCAGGGAGTTCTAAGCTACCCCCTTATGGTCAGAACTCGCAATGACTCTCCTCCCCACCCCCTCCCTCTGCCCACCTCCACTTACCCATAGAAGGAAAACTCTCCTTACATGAAAACACCTGGGCCACCCACCATTACAAATGACCACGGGGTTCTCAACATAGTGTCCCAGGGATACAGATTTTCTTTCCATACCCTTCCAACTCCAAAAGGGTTCCCACGCTACCTCAAAACCAGTCGGCAGAGGTGCAAAAGCAAGTCCTTTCCCTGCTCTCTGTGAGGGCATGAGAGCACTTTCCTGCAGAGCAGAAAGGCCAGGGTTTCTACTCCAGACTTTTACTGATACCCAGGAAAGAAGGGCACCTGGCGTCCCATCCTCGATCTATCCATTCTAAACACTTCCTGGTGATCCAAAATGTTCACCCTTTGGCAGCTGCTACCATTCTCTCCAAAGATGCTTGGTTAGCCACCCTAGTCCTAAAGGAGGCCTACCTCCACATTCCTATCGGGGAATAATGCAGGAAATATCTTCCGTTTCAGGGCAGGATCCCAGCACTTTCAGTTCTCTGCACTTCCCTTTGGCTTATCTACTGCTCCCAGAGTTTTCACAAAACGTTTAGCTCCGGCCATTGTCTTTTGCAGACAAAGAAATATCCAGATTTACCCATACTTAGACGACTTCCTAATTCAGGCAGACAGCCAGGAAAAAGCTGCTCAAGCACCTGGCCTTTGTAAAGTCCCTACTAACCTTCCTAGGGTACACAATCAATGAAAAGAAATCCAAACAGTTACCCACTCAAAGGATTATATTTCTGGGAGTAAGCATGGACACAGCATCCCCAGATGGCATTCCTTACACCAGAAAAGCTATCCTTCCGGCAGCCTACTTCTGTCAACTAGCCACCAGACCCCAACTATCTGCAAGGAAAATCCTGCAAGCTCTGGGGTTCATGGCATCTTGCATTCTACTCCTTCCATATGCCAGACTGCATATAAGGAAACGTCAATGGTACCTAAAAAGCCTTTGGTGTCAACACTCTCAAGACCTGGAAACTCTTTTATACCTATAATACCTTGCCTCAGAAAAAAATTTTTTTGGTGGGCATCAGCATGCTCCCTCAAAGGACTACCTTTCTCACCACCCAAGTCCACCCAGACCATCACCACAGACTCATCTGATTATCCCTGGGGTGCACACCTGGACGACAGGTGCATACAGGGCCAATGGAGCCCAAAGCAAATCCATCTGCACATCAACCAAAAAGAGAGAGCTGTCCAGCATGCCTTGATAGCTTTTAAACCCCTTCTCTCCCAAGGGTCTCTCCTGATCAAAACAGACAACACAACTGTGACGTGGTACATCAACAAGCAGGGAGGGACTCAGTCTTATCCTCTATGCAGGCTGGCCATGACCCTTTGGCACACAGCCTCTACCATGCAACTCCACCTGTTAGCTCAATTCCTGCCAGGTTCACTCAACCCTCTGGTGGACCACTTAAGCAAAAATCTTCTGCACACACGAGTGGCAGCTCAACAGAAGAACCTTTGCCCTAATAACTCAGAAATGGGGCACCCCGAAGGTCGACCTCTTTGCCTCCCACACCAACCATCAGCTCAGCAAGTTCTGCACCAGGAAGAATCACTTCATGGCTTGGGAAGTGGATGCCCTGCCTTTTCCCTTGGTCAGTCTGTCAGTCTATGCCTTTCCTCCACTACCTCTCATCCCCAGGGTGCTGCTCAAAATAAAGGAGGAAAAACCAAGAACAATTCTTATAGCTCCAGACTGGCCTCGCCAGCACTGGTACCCCTTGCTGCGCAAGCCTGCCCCCTCTACCACCTTGGCATCTCCCTCAGATTCTAAACCTCCTGACCCAGAGGGAAGGGGAATTCTTGCATTCCCTACAGCAGACACTCAATTTGGCAGCTTGGCTTATTCCCTAACCCCCGATCAATCTGGCAACCTCAGCAAACAGGTTATAGATGTTATACGTAAGGCCAGAAGCCCTAGCACTAGAAAGTCTTATGATAACAAATGGAAAAGGTTCTGCACCTAGATCCAGGCTAAGGAAGCCAATGCGGCACAGCCTTCCCTCCCTCTCATCCTGGATTACTTAGCTGACCTGCTACACAGTGGACTCTCCTTTTCCTCTATTAAAATTTATGCCTCTGCTATCTCTGCTCATTTTCCCACAGAGCAGCCCCTTTTCTCACACCCTGTGATCAAACAGTTCCTAAGAGGGGCTAGCAACTTGAGTCCTTCAGAAAGTCTGATCAATTGCTAGTTATCTTTGCTGCAGGGGCAGAGGGAAAAGCCATCTCCAAACAAACCATCTCCAAATGGATAGCACACTGCATCAATTTCTGCTAGAAACACGGAAAGCCTCCCCCCAAGGGGGGGTCAGAACTCACTCCACCTCTGCAGCTTTCCTCAGAGGAGTCCCCACTAGGGACATTTGTTCACACCTTCACCAAACATTACCACCTGCCTATCTTCTCCAAATCCAGGGCAGGGTTTGCCTCTGCAGTCTTGCAGGGCATCCTAGCCAGCCCCTATTTCCTTGACTGCCTCCACCTTTTCCTCAGCTTTGGGAATCGACCAAAATGTGATGACTCCAACAGTGAAACATGAAGAACATACTACAGTTGTGTACACTTACCATAAATGTAGATGTTCGAGTGTATTCACTGTTGCAGTCCTGGATGTTCTTCGTGTTTCACTGTTGTAGTCATTACATTTGGGTTATATGCTTGCAGGTAGCCCTCAGTTGGCCTGATTAACAAAGTCTTGGGTCCTTCATCGGTTGCTGTCCCTTCTTCCATGACGTCAGGGGTATAAAACATGCAGCTGATGTCATTACATCAGTCTTTCTTGCTGTGCGGTGCCCAAAGCAGAAACAGTTCGCAAGTGCCAGTCGGCTGACTTCTGAATTTTTCGTTTTCGAGTTTCAGAACCTAAGTCTTCAACTAAAGCTAAGTACCCCATTGAGGAAGCTTTTTCTTGCTCCTTACTGATATCAGTAAATGTTAATAATTGCATTACTTGTGGAAAGCAAGTACCTCATAAAGATTTTCATTTGTACTGTATTCCTTGCCTTGCCACAACGTACCTTGCTGTTGGTTTTGTGCTTTATTTAATCAGCGCACGATCCATTGTCAGTATATTTTCGCCTCTAAATATTTCAGTTCTCAGTTTAGAAATGTCGTTGGTTAGCCATCCTACTACCGGGATTCTGAAAAAATGCAAAGATAAAGACAGAGACAGGCCGCTGAGGTCCAAAACTGCCGACAATGCTTCTCCTAAGCCAGTTGCCAGTTTGCCGGTACTCAATGAGGCTTTTTTGCAGCCCCTGATACCCACTACTTCCGATTCGCAGGCCTCTACTGAGACCCATTCAGAGTCCAGTATGCCGCGAGATGCTTCAACTATGGAACCTGTGGATGTCTCTACCTTGGATGGGTCCAGAGCCGCTGTGCAGACACCGGCTTCTGAGGGTGTATTCAGGCCTACGGACTTGCATATTAAACAGACACCTCCATCTTTACTTGGGCCTAAATCTTGGACCATACTAAAAAACTGACACCCAGATCACATGCTCAGGCCTCTATGTCTAAAAAACAAATGATAAGAATGGCTGAAGATCTAATAACTCTAATCAGGAGTAGCCAACCCCCCCCCCCCCCAAGAGGCTTAGGACTGAAGTTGGTTATGAATCTTCTGATCAGGATTCTGTTCTTTTTGATTCTTCTGATGATCTGGATTTGCCCTTATCTACTTATGATGATTCTGATGCAGGGGATTCCATTCCCTCTGCTTCCCCTCCTGAGGATTTTTCTTTTGGGGAAACCTTACATACTCTAATGGAGCATTTCCACTGGGAAAGCCAGGATTTTTCTGATTCAAAAAAGAGGCTTAGGGATTTCCTTCTCCTACCTCAGCATAGGCCTTTAGCTATTCCTCCTGTACTAGACATTGTTGATGATGCTTTTTCAGAGTCTAGTTTGGCCCCTGATTCCTTGCCTCCTTCTCCTAGAAAACCTGATAAGATACTACAGGGTCCCCGAGTCCCACAAATTCCTTTTTAAAAATCCTATTGCAGATCCACAGACTATTTTACAGGGGCCCAAAGGCATTACGGCTTCTACTGCTAAAAATCCTACCACTTCTGATAGAGATTCCAGGGTGCTGTATAGATTGTGTAAGAAGGTTTACAATTCTGCAACCTTGGCCATTAGGGCTTTAAACTGCCAGTTTCATGTGATAAAGTATCAGCAATATGATATTGGACTGCTTAAACAGAAAATGATGTTGATTCCTGACTGTGGAAAATAAAGAATTACAGGATTTAATGCATTCTGCTGAACAAGTTGGAAAACATACTTTGCAGTGTGGTTTTGATTCATTAGAGGCCTCTTGCAGGGCTGCTGTTACTGGGTCTGTGCTCAGAAGGAATGCTTGGCTTAAGGAGCAATCTTTGCATGATCATGTTAATGCTAAGTTGTTGGATGCTCCCTTCAATCAGGACTGCCTGTTTGGCAACAAGGCTGAGGAAGTTCTTAAAAAGATGGAAGATAAAGCTAAATCTATGCAAACTGTTAAAGCTTTCTTGCAAGTTCAGCCTCCTAGATTTAGTAGGCACTGGCCCTCTAAGAATTGGTCCTTTCCAGTCCCTTCCAGGTCTTCTCAAGCCAAACCCAGACACAGCAAAAACCCTAGATTTCAGTCCCAGGGGACACACAAGACTAAGCAGTGGGGGGGCCTTCCAAATCTGGGAGAAATAAGACTCCCCCCCCCTATGGTAAACTGTCTCAGTGACTTCCTTTTAAAATGTCCAAGCACTTACCAACTGACTGCCCCTTTGGGGGGGAAAGATTGCTCTTCGTGCAAAGAATTGGGAACTCATTACCCAGGACAAATGGGTTTTAACTATAGTGTCCCAGGGATACAGATTTCACTTCCATACTTTGCCAACACCAAATGGGTGGCTGGACCTACCCCCAAATCAGTGGGCAGAGGCCCAAAAACAAGTACTTTCTCTCTTAAGCATGGGGGCTATTCAACTGGTACCAGAAGAGGAAAAGGGACAAGGTTTCTACTCGAGACTTTTCCTGGTACCCAGAAAAGACAATTCATGGCGTCCTATCCTGGACCTGTCTACTCTAAACACTTTTTTGGAGATTCCAAAATTCAAGATGCTGACTCTTCACCAATTACTTCCTATGCTAGGTAGAAATGCCTGGTTGGCAACACTAGGTTTAAAAGAAGCATACCTGCACATCCCAATTGGGGAATCTTACAGAAGATACCTATGCTTCAAATCAGGCTACACACACTATCCATTCTCTGCACTGCCCTTTGGCTTATCTACTGCACCTAGGGTATTCACAAAGTGCCTAGCTCCAGTTATTGCATTTTGCAGGAAAATAAATATTTAAATATACCCATACCTGGATGATTGTCTAATTCAGGCAGAAAGCCAGAACATACTTTTGAATCATCTGGCCTTTGTTCAAAGGGTTCTAACTTGTCTGCACTACACCATAAATGAAAAGAAATCACACCTGGTACCCTGTCAACAAATTACTTTCCTGGGAGCAAGCTTGTATACAACTTCCCAGATGGCTTACCTCACGCCAGAGAAACAAATTCATTTGACAACCTACTTCAAACAAGTGGCCACAAAAGCCCTGCTATCTGCAAGACAAATATTGCAAGCTTTGGGGTTCATGGCCACCTGCATTATTCTAGTTCCATATGCAAGACTGCACATGAGGAAACTACAGTGGTATCTAAAAAGCCTATGGTGTCAACATTCTCAGGATCTAGAAGCAATGATTCCTATCATACCTTGCCTACGCCTAGAGTTCCTTTGGTGGGCAGAAGCCTGCCACCAAAACAAGAGACTACCTTTCACATCACACCCTGCCACCCAAGACCTAACAACAGACACATCAGACTATGCATGGGGGGCTCACTTGACAGGGAAGTGCATTCAGGGCAAATGGAACCCAAGTCAAATGCACCTGCATATCAATCAAAAAGAAATGTTAGCTGTACAGGATTCTCTGACAGCCTTCATGGACCACATTCTTCCAGGTTCTTCCAGGACAACTAATGGTAAAGGCGGACAACACCACTGTTATGTGGTACATAAGCAGGGGGGTACACGTTCTTACCCCCTCTGCAGACTAGCCATGGCATTGTGGAACACAGCCTTGAGCTACCAAGTGCCCCTACAAGCTCAGTTCCTGCCAGGAAAATTAAATAAACTCGCAGTCGGGCTAAGCAGAAACCTCATGGACCCACACAAGTGGAAACTGGAACCAAGGATTTTCAGCATGTTAACAAGCAAATGGGGGAGCCCAGATATAGACCTGCTTGCTTCTCCCCAGAACTACCAATTGGACAAATTTTGCACAAGGACTCCCCACAAACAAGCCTGGAAAGTGGATGCTCTGTCCTTCAGCTGGAAAAACCTATCAGTCTATGCCTTCCCCCCTTTGCCTCTGCTCTCCAAAGTACTACTAAAAATCAAACAGGGCAAACCAAGGATGATTTTGATTGCTCCAGACTGGTCGCGCCAACACTGGTAGCCTGTCCTGCACAGTGTGTCACGGTTATCCCCATGGCACCTGCCTCAGACTCCTTCCCTGATGTCCTTCAAGGATGCATCTGCAGTCATTACATATGGGTTGTCCTGCCTCATACAGCCCTTCGGTTGGCCGGATTCCAAAGTCTGGGTCCGGCGTCAGCTGATGTCGCCCTCTCCCTGACGTCAGAGCGCCTGGGGTATAAAAGCGTCAGCCGACGCCATCTTCCTCAGTCTTGCCGCGTGGTGCCCGAAGCAGAAGCAGTTCGCAAGTGCCGGTCGGCCAGCTCCTGTAACTTCAGCTACCGAAGACTTCAAAAGCTAAGTACCCCGTTGGGGACTCTTTCTTGCCTCAGCCGATGTCAGATCAAATGCTTAAAGTTAATAATTGCTTAACTTGTGGGAAACAAATACCTCATAAGGATTTCCATTCTTACTGCCTCCCCTGCCTAGGCCCAGACCACGACGTCTCGGCCTGTACAGCCTGTGCTTCCTTCAACCGACGCACTCATAGGCATCGGGCGGAGTTTGCAGAGGAATTTTTTGGGGCTAATTACTGTTACAATATGCCGTCAGAGATTCTGACTTCTCATTTAACCAAAAAACGGAAGGACAAGGACCAACACACGCGGACCGTGGTTTTGGCTGAAACCACGCCTAGGCCTACTGCGAGTGTCTCGGTCTCGGCTGAAACCGAGTCCTTGGTACTTCCGACCGTCGAAACCGCACAACCGACAACCTCGGCCCCGGAGGCCTCTTTTGAGTCGGTTATAGAATTTCCCTCAGAAACCGGTGTTCTGGAAACATCCGACACCATTTCCCTAGACAAAACTACACCAGCACGTGGAGCAGCCAGGCCTCCTGCATCCATGTCCATAAAGGCATTCACAAGGGCTAAAGCTGCTAAACAGCCAAAATCACTGCCTCCCAAGGCTATTCCTCAGGGATCCACTACAGGTTTACAGATTGTAAGTTTAGCTGAGGACCTTATTTCCTTAATTAGGGGCTCTCAGTCACATCCGGACAGGGGCTCTCAACCTCCTCTAGACAAAAGGCCCGGGTTGAGCCCACTGATCCCCAGTCCTCTGATGAGGCCTCAGATGGCTCTGCTCTTTCAAACTACCAGGAGGAGGCCTTTATGGCCTACAAGGATTCTGATGCAGAGGAATCTATTCCCTCTGCCTCCCCTCCAGAAGAGCTGTCCTTTGGGGAGACCCTTCACTCCATGAGAGAGCATTTCAAATGGCAGGGCCAGGAATTCTCTGATTCCAGGAAGAGATTAAGGACTTTTTTGCATTTACCTCAGCATAGACCTTTGGCTATTCCTCCTGTTTTGAATGTCATTGATGATGTGTACTCTGAGTCTAGCATTACCCCTGACTCCCTTCCTCCGGCTCCTGTCAAACCTGATAGGTACTACAGGGTCCCGGACTCGCATCATTTTCTTTACAAGGCCCACTCTGCTGACCCTGAAACTATTTCCCAGGGCCCTAAAGGGGTTGCATCTAACACTACTAAAAATCCACTCCCCTCTGAAAGGGAGTCCAGGGCTTTAGAGAGATGGGGTAAAAAAGTGTATACTTCTTCCACTCTTTCTATGAGGGCATTAAATTGTCAATTCCATATGATACAGTACCAAGAGTATTTGTTAGATGAATTGCATAAAAAACTGTCTTTACCTGAACCCGTAGATCGCAAGTCACTTCAGGATCTGGTACATAACTCCCAACAGGTTAGCAACCATTTCTTGCAGTGTGGTTATGATGTATTGGAAGCTTCATGTAGGTCAGCAATGACAGGTGCAGTCATACGTAGGCATGCTTGGCTGAAGGAACAAACTCTGCCAGATCATGTTAAAGCAAAGCTTCTGGATGTGCCACTGGAAAAGCAAAAGTTATTTGGCTCCACTGCTCAGGAGGTCTTAAAGAAATTTGAGGAAAAGGCTAAATCTGTACAAACAGTCAAAGATTTTCTCCAGGTCCAACCACCAAGATTCAGCAGAAATTGGCCCTCTAAGAATTGGTCCTTTCCAGACACAGAGAGATTTCAAAGAGGCAAGAACAGGTGTGCCAGAGGTAGAGGGCAAGCTAGAGGCACCTACAGAGGACATCAATGGCAGCCTCCTAACCAGAAAGGTAGTGCAGGACCTACAACTGCTGCACAAGGACAGACTCAATGACTTTACCTTGACCCCACCAACCAGGGCTCAATTGGAAGCACCTTTGTGCGGAAAGCATCTTTATTCTCAAAAAAATTGGCACAGTATTACAAGGGACAAATGGACACTGCAAATAATAGACAAAGGATACAGGTTCCATTTTCATACATTACCAAAAAGAAAAGGCATGCCAAACCTGCCACCGAATCAAAGGGCAGAGGCTTTAAAACAAATTTCCAACCTATTGCAAATGAAAGCTATAGAAAAGGTTCCTCTCACAGAACAAGGCCAAGGATTTTATTCCAGACTATTCCTTGTCCCAAGAAAAGAAAAACAATGGAGGCCTATTCTCGACTTGTCCGCACTGAATACTTATCTCATTGTGCCAAAATTCAGAATGCTGACCCTACAGCAACTCCTTCCCATGCTGGGCAAGGGGTCTTGGCTGGTAACTCTAGACCTCAAGGAGGCATACCTACATGTCCCTATCAGACAAAGTTGCAGAAGACACCTCAGATTTCTTCCAGGTTCAGAGCATTATCCATTCTCAGCATTGCCCTTTGGCTTATCTACTGCGCCCAGAGTATTCACGAAATGCCTGGCATCAGTAATTGCACACTGCAGACTTCAGGGGATTCAAATATACCCATATCTGGACGACTGCCTTATAGAAGCGGACAGCCAACAAACTTTGGTAAAACACTTGAATTATGCCATCCGCCTACTTCAGGCTTTGGGATATACAGTCAACATTCACAAATCAAGACTTGTTCCATCCCAAAGGATAATTTTTCTGGGTGCGAAACTAGATACAACCACCCAAATGGCTTTTCTCACGGAAGAAAAACAAAGACAACTACCGGATTATTTCAAAAATCTGACAAAACAAACTCAGCTGACTGCAAGGAAAATCCTGCAGGCCCTGGGTTACATGGCATCTTGCATTCTTCTGATTCCACAAGCAAGGCTACATATGAGGAAACTGCAATGGTACCTAAGGAGTTTATGGTGTCAGCACAGTCACAGCCTAGAAGCTTTGATACCACTCATTCCATGCCTTCAAAAGGAATTTCTGTGGTGGGCTCAAGCAAGCCAGTCAAACAGGGGTCTGCCCTTCAGCAAACCAATAATCAGCCAAACCATTACAACGGATGCTTCAGACCATGGATGGGGAGCACACATGGAGGGCAGATGCATTCAAGGACTATGGTCACAGAAAGAATTGCGCATGCACATAAACCAAAAGGAAATGCTGGCGGCGATACATGCAATCGAGGCCTTCAAACATTTTCTGCATCAAGGACACCTGCTAATAAGGACAGACAATACCACAGTTATGTGGTACATAAGCAAGGAGGTACCCATTCCTACCCTCTTTGCAGGCTGGCAATGAATCTTTGGGAACTTTCCCTAAAAATCAATATAGAGCTGCAATCCCAGTTTGTGCCAGGAAAAGACAATATACTGGCGGACAGCCTAAGCAGAAATATCATGGATCCACACGAATGGATGCTGCACCCAGACATCTTCCTTCAGATAACACAATCATGGGGGAGGCCGGACATAGATCTTTTTGCCTCCCACCACAACCATCAGCTGAAGAAATTCTGCTCAAGGACAAACCACCCACAAGCATGGAAAGTGGACGCCCTCTCTTTCAGCTGGAATACTCTAACAGTGTATGCATTCCCACCTCTTCCATTAATGACCAAGGTCTTACTGAAGATCAGGACAGAGCAGCCCAAAGTGATTCTGATAGCTCCGGACTGGCCCAGACAGCACTGGTACCCACTGTTAAGGAGCATGTCACGCACGAAACCGTGGCCTCTACCACAATGGCCACTTCTTCTGACACAACACAATTACAAAACTCTGTACTCCAGCCTGAAAACCTTGCAGCCGACAGCCTGGAGAATACCTTGACTCCTCACCAGGATAAGCTATCCAAGACAGTGAAGGACATCATCATGGAAGCTCGCCGGCCTTCCACAAGAAAGGCATATTCAGCAAAATGGAAAAGATTTCGCACTTGGAGCACCACAAAGGGCCTAGATGCGACAGTGATGAACTTGGCACATATCCTGGAATACTTGGCAGAAGTGCTCCACAATGGCCTTTCTTACTCTTCCATAAAAATTCATGCTTCAGCAATTTCAGCAGAATACAATACTGATCCACCTGTCTTCTCTCATCCTCTGCTAAGGCAGTTAATAAGGGGAATTAAAAACATCAATCCTCCAAGGAAACCACCAGTGTCTACATGGGACCTTAACTTCATGTTGGAAAAATTAACTCTACCTCCCTTTGATCCAGCAGCATCTTCAGAACTACAGTTCCCGTCTTGGAAGACTGCCTTCCTTCTGGCCATAATCTCAGCAAGAAATGTATCTGAGTTGCAGGCCCTCATGGCAGTACAACCATTTCTTATTTTTCATCAGGACAGAGTCTCATCGAGAACCAATCCTTCATTCATGCCAAAGGTGGTATCCAGGGTCTCACTGAACCAAGCTATTCACCTGCCTACCTTCTTTCCAAATCCACAAAACAAAGGGGAGAAACTTCTGCATACCCTGGACATTCACAGACAGTTGCGCTACTACTTGGACAGAACTAAGACTTACAGAAAAACTGACCAGCTATTTGTAGCATATGCTGCTGATGTACAAGGAAAAGCAATTTCCAAACAGACAATTTCAAAATGGATAGGGAATTGCATTCGATTCTGTTACTCTTTTCATGGCAAAACTGTGCCAGCTAACATTAGACCTCATTCCACCAGAGCCACAGCCACCTCCACAGCCTTCTTAAGAGGGGTGGCTACCAAGGACATTTTAGAAGCTGCTACATGGAGCTCCGTGCATACATTTTCCAAGCATTACAACTTACCCTTATATTCCAGATCCAGAGCAGGCTTTGCTACGGCAGTCCTGCAGGGCATTTTAGCTACACCATCCCTTTCTTAGATCCTACCACCCCCAGCTTGGCTATGGTATTCTACCCATATGTAAGGACTGCAGATGCATCCTTAAAGGACATAGTACAGTTTTGTACCTACCATAAATGTAGATGTCCGATAGGTATGCATCTGCAGTCAGGTTTTTACCCTCCCTCCTTCCCCTCTGTGGTATTTCCTGGGTACTTATCCCTCTTATAGCTAGCTGGGGTTATCTGTTATGGTGTATTTGTTTTATATTACTGTGCATGTTTGGAATTTTTTGCATCTCTCCAAATTTAGCCTTCCTTAGAGGGCACCTGGCATCTGGGGCAAGAAAAACTGAGGAAGATGGAGTCGGCTGACGCTTTTATACCCCAGGCGCTCTGACGTCGGGGAGAGGGCGACATCAGCTGACGCCGGACCCAGACTTTGGAATCCGGCCGACCGAAGGGCTGCCTGAGGCAGGACAACCCATATGTAAGGACTGCAGATGCATACCTATCGGACATCTACATTTATGGTAGGTACAAAACTGTACTTTGTCTCAGCAGGAGAACCAGATTTTGCACCCTCAGCTTCTAACACTGAACCTTGCAGCCTGGCTAATTACATAATCTCTCCTTTACCATCCCTCAGTAAACCTGTGATGGATATAATTTTAGAGCCAAGGAGGCCTAGTACTAGAAAATCTAATGCTGGAAAATGGAAAAGATTCTGTGCCTTGAACCAGTCTCAAGAGATGAGCACAGCAGCACCCAATTTACCTCAGATTTTGCAATACTTAACTGAGATGCTTCATAAGGGCCTGTCTTTTTCCTCCATTAAAATCCACGCTTCAGCCATTTCAGCTCATTATAACACAGAACCTCCCCTCTTCTCTCATTCACTGCTCAAGCAGTTCCTCAGAGGTGCCAAAGATTTGAGACCACCCAGGAGAGCTCCAACCCCAGCTTGGGACCTTAACTTTGTTTTGGAGAAACTCACTCGACCTCCTTTCGAGCCAGCTGCTACTGCAGACTTAAAATTTCTTTCTTGGAAAACAGCTTTCCTTTTAGCAATCACATCAGCTAGAAGGGTATCTGAATTACAGGCCTTTATGGCAGTGGAGCCTTTCATCCATCTTTCATGAGGACAGGGTGTCCCTCAGAGCCAGTCCATCCTTCATGCCCAAGGTGATATCCAGTGTGGCTCTTAATCAGTCAATTCATTTGCCAACCTTCTTTCCCAATCCACAGAACAAAGGGTAACGGATTCTGTACTCCTTAGACGTGCACAGGCAACTTAGTTTCTACTTGAGACAGAACTAAACCTCAAAGGAAATCTGATCAACTGCTGGTGGCATTTGCTGCAGGGGCAGAGGTGAAGGATATTTCAAAGCAAACCTTTTCCAAATGGATAGGCCATTGCATTCATTTCTGCTACAAACACCATGGAAAACCTGTCATACAAGGGATCAGACCCCACTCTACCAGGCTGCATCTACCTCTACAGCCTTTCTCAGAGGAGTCCCTACCAGGGACATCCTAGAAGCTGCTACCTGGAGTTCTGTACATACTTTCACAAAGCATTACCATCTGCCAGTTTTCTCTAAATCCAGAGCTGGCTTTGGCACTGCAGTCTTGCAGGGCCTTTTATCTGGTCCTAATTCTATTTAAATTCCTCCTCCCATCCTTAGCCTTGGGAATCTACCCAAAAGTGATGACTGCAACAGTGAAACACGAAGAACATAGTACAGTTGTGTACACTTACCATAAATGTAGATGTTCAAGTGTATTCATTGTTGCAGTCCTGGCTACCCTCCCTACAGCCCCCTTCTTTTTTTGGATATACCTCTACATTCCTTTACTATCTTCAAAAGCTTTTTGGTGTATTTGCTTTTTTGTTGGCAGTATAACCTTTTATATTTATAGATTTAATTGCTTTCCATTAAGGGGGCACCTGACATCTGGGGCAAGAAAAACTGATGTAATGGCGTCGGCTGCATGTTTTATACCCCTAACGACCTGATGTCATGGAAGAAGGGACAGCAACCGATGCAGGACCCAACACTTTGTTAATCAGGCCGACTGAGGGCTACTGCAAGCAGATAACCCAAAAGTGATGACTGCAGCAGTGAATACACTCTAACATCTACATTTATGGTAAGTGTACACAACTGTACTTTAGTTGTCTGTCAGGGGCCAGAATTTGCCATATCGCATAAGCACTCAAGTCTCTCAACAACAGGTACTATTATGACACTGTCATAGTCCATGTTGGTGTGAATGTCTTGAGGTATACCTCCTTGGACTATGAAGGGAGACCTGATTGATCTCGCTGAGTATGTGTCACAAGCTGGTATGTCCCTAGCCTTAAGCAGCATTCTACCGTCACCCAGAATGATGCCTCAAATCAAACAGAAAATGATTGACTTTAACAATTGGTTTAGTTTCTGGTGTCATTCCAGCGGGATCCAGTACCTGACAGCCTGGGAAGATAGGATCTACAGACAACAATCCTTTGCCAGAGATGGGCTGCATCTGTCTCACTTTAGGCTTTTGGCTTCTGGCAAAGGCTCTTGCCTCCCATAGTGCCTTTTTTAGGAAAAGTGATGAGGTTAAAACTACTAAAATAAAAATTTTAACAAAACGCAAATGAAAGGTCATGCTACTAAATGCTAGGAGTCTAAACATGAAACTGCAATCATTGCAAGTGTTCTTTACCATGGAAAATGCTGGCCTGGTTCAAATCTACGGATAGCACCCCAGCCTTATCTGATTACTCATCCTATCATAAATTCAGACCCCAAACTATGGGCAGTAAAGCCAAAGGAGTGGAGTTTCAATAAATATTAAAGACATACACACATTCAGGCTGATCAAACAGTATGATGCACAGGAGACACTCCAGGCACAGTTAACCATTGACAAGACCCCTATACAAATCATAGCTAGCTACCAGCCCCCAAATCTGACTCAAGATGCCTAATCTGCCTCTCTTGACCTCTTCAGATTTACCAAGATTCAACTCTTTACCCTGATCCTGGGTGACTTTACCCAAACATAGGCAGGAAGAACTACTCACGCCAGAACACAAATATCCAGAGAGTCCTCGATTTTGTTAATGCAAATGCTTTGGAACAGCTAGTCAATACCCCCACAAGAGGTGATAATATATTGGACTTGGTATTAACCAATATGAGAAACCACTGCAGCATTCCTGCAGTATCATCCTCCCTGGTAAGATTTGACCATAAATCAGTAACTTTCAAAGTCACCATCTTCTCTGACCCCCCTCTAGCTAGGGTCAAACAAAAAAACTTCTCCAGAGCTGATTACAGCCTCCTGATGGATGGTATAAACAGCTTCACAGTCCCCTCCCCCTCTAGGAACTGGCATCAGTATCCAAAACTATACCAAAGCACTATACAAGAATTTATATAGATGCATGGACTCAGGAATACCTGACCGGACTAAATCACCCTCCACAAGGAAGAGTAAACCTGTCTAGTGGACATCTGCAATAAATAAACTCTATAACAAAAGGAAAAAAAATGCTGTCCAGTACCAAGAAGTAGAAGGTGCTCAATTGGAAGCAATCTCTTCTTAGCCTGAATAAGCAAATAAGAGCACTAGTGAAATCCACCAAAGCAAACTTCGAGTCCATATTGGCCATTTCTACTAGATACAGTCATAAGGCCTTCTTCACTTATGTCTACGGTCTCCAAAGCATCCAGATCTGTTCAGAACTGGTGGTCAAGGACACCACATGTACAAATGCCTTAGATATAGCAAACTTGCTGGCTGATAAATTCAGCAAAAACTTCACCCTTGTGAAGTAAATCAGGACATTACCAGTACCTGCCCCTTCTCCTTGTATCTAGGGAACAGGTTATCACTGCTCTCTTCAAGGCAAAACATGCAGCCACCATGGGATCTGATAACATCCCAGGCTGCATCCTACATAAACTCAGGCAGGAATTGGTAGCACCATTAGGCACCCTATTCAACCAAAGCCTGAATACTGGCTTTGTCCCAGCTGAGTGGAGGACAGCCACTGTCATACCTTTGCACAAAGGTGAAATGTCCACTGATCCAGGAAGCTATAAACCCATCAGCCTAACTAGCCTGATCTGCAAGCCCATGGAACAGATTATCATGGACCTCATTAAGAAGGACATTGGCAACCTCTAAACACTAGTTCCCACACAGTTTGACAAGGGGAGGTCATGTCTGTTAAATTTGGTTGACAACTTTGAGACAGTCACCGAAGACATGGATGAGGGGAAGACTGTGCACACTGCTTACCTTGACCTGGCCAAAGCCTTCAACACTATTCCCCACTCGGGCATAATAGATAAACTGTTTCAACTAGGCATCGATCATTATGATATCAGATGGGTAGCTAACTGGCTGACTGATAGATCCTACCTAGTCTAAATAGGGGAAGCCACCTCAAGCAGTAGTCCTGTAACAAGTGGCATACCCTAGGGTTCGGCCTTGGGACCTCTGTTATATGTGATATACTTTTCTGAGTTACAGGCCAATACCAGTGGCCTGTGGCTGACTAAGTTTGAAGATGACTGCAAGCTAGGCACTGTCATCAATTCCTGTAGTGATGTCAACATCCTCCAAAAGGGTCTCACCCAAACAGATGACTGGTGCCAGAAACATGGACTCAAGCTGAATACCAAAAAATGCATCATCTTCCCCTTTGGGGAGAGTGACATCCCCACAAATTATCACATTAATAACATCCTAAGCATGCAGTCAGTCATGAGGGATTTGAGCAGCCAGGTTGATAGCAGCCTGACTTTTGACCACCATATTGCTTCCAATTTATGGAAAGCGTTCTACATGGTCCACGACATAAGTAAGCGTATCTCATTCTGGGACAAAGGAGGTCATAACATCCCTGTATTATTCTCTTCTAAGGCCCATTATTGAGTACAATGCCCCATTTAGCATATACTTAAAGCACATGCAGCAGCTGGTGAGACCAAAGAGGTTCCTCACCAGGAGAATCCAGGACCTCAAAAATCTACCATACACAGGTTAAAAGTCCTATCCCTCTACTCAGTTTCATACAGACTCCTCAGAGATGATCTCTGTCTAGCATACAAGGGTATCTCGGACCCCACATTGATGGGATTGCTGCATATCTGCAAGTCAAGTTCTACTTGCGTAGCCCACACGTGTGGCCTCAACCTGGTCTGTGACATCAGTAGGACTTGGCAGGACAGATTTGTGTCCCAGAGACTCCCCCATCTGTGGAATAGACCCCTTCTCCATGTCAAGCAGAGTACCTCTTTACCCCTTTTTAAGCGCAACCTGGATAACTGGATGAGAAACAGAAAATACATCCCTGGGATTCCACCTGTGTCCCTGCTGGACAGGGGCACCGGATGCTGACTTGTCTAAACATGGGCTAAACTGTTGACTAGGCTTATAAGGGCCTCAGGGCAAATAGCCTAGTAACTTCCTATGATCATAAAACTGGGGCAGAAAGACAAAGTACTGAAAGTGGAAGACAGCAGACTGTTTGTGGAGAATGATTCTTTATTGTGCACCAGGCAGAAGAGAAGTAAATTTATTCCACTATTCATGAAATGTTGAGAAACAGGCATGGGATTCAAACTGCTGTACCCAGCTATTTTCAAAATAACCTTCCTTGGAGGGACAAAATCATTTTCTGATGAAGTACATACTAAGGAAGAATTACAAACGTTTGTCCAAAAAAAAGTGAGCTGTGAAACAGGAGATTCTGCTACTTGTTTTTCTGGTAATAAAGACCACAGAGAGAGCATGCCAGTGAAACATTTTCCAATGTTTCAACGGAAAATGCTTGTGTGAAGGAAAAAAACACAAGATTCTACTAGAAGAATTAAGAGTATGTTGGAAATGAAACAGAGAGTGGGAGATGAGTACCCATTTCCCTATAGGTCCCTTCTGACTCAGTTACACAGCAAACTTTTTCACTTTTTCTAGCATGTCGAAGGGTCAGTTGCTAGCATCCTCTCCTGTTCAGCTGGTGAATCTGGGCATCTTGAGGCAATGTTACAATTGCCTCATGTACACAGACAACCCACTCCTCCCACAAAACACAAATACATGTGAGAGATGCAACTATATAGCCAAACTGGAGGCTGAGCGCTCTCAACTCAGGACTGGCAAGACCGGACAGGAGGAGAAGGAAACCACGCACACCACAAACCCAGTTTCACATAGAACTATCACAACTGCAAAACAAACACATAAACACACAAAGACATACTCGGAGGCACTGATCAAAAATCTACCAAAACTACAGAGGTCTCCAAAGCAGACACCCAAGCAACTGCCACCTCAAGACATAAGACATGCAACACATAGCTCTCAAAGTCAGTGTGCTAAACAGTCACAGCCCTTAAGGCCAAACACAATGCCAGACACACTTGTTATAGGTGACTCCATAGTCAGACACACTGACGTCCCACTCACCAGACTGAACAAGGAAAAGATCACAGTAAGCTGCCTGTCGGGCGCTAGAATTCGCCACATAACACAAGCACTCAGGTCACTCAACAGCAAGTACAAGTATGACTCAGTCATTGTCCATGCCAGTGTGAACGACCTGAGATGTACCTCCCTGGACTACCTGAAAAGAGACATAGAGGAGCTCTCAGATTATGTAGCCCAGGCCGGTATGACCCTGAGCAGTATCCTACCCTCACCAAGAATGATGCCACAATACAGAGACAAAATGATCAGCTTTAATAATTGGCTTAATTACTGGTGTCATTCTAAGGGGATCCAATGTCTGTCTGCCTGGGATGACATGCTTGACAAGCCACGCTGCTTCGCAAGGGACGGCTTGCACCAGTCACCCCTGGGCTTCCGGATATTGGCAAAGGCTCTTGCCACCCCCATAGTGCCTTTTTTAGGCAAGGCTCAAATGATAAACCTACCACCCTAGAAAACAAAAATGGAAAAAAACTAAGGGTAATACTGCTCAATGCCAGAAGTCTAAACCTCAAGATGCACGCCCTCGAAGCCCTCCTCAGTATGGAGAACATTGATGTCTGTTCTGTGACTGAAACCTGGTTCAAGGCTCCTGAGAACATCCCAGCACTATCAGGTTATACCTCATATCATGCATTCCGGCCCCAAAATTCGTCCCGAACCACAAAAGGAGGGGGAGTATCCATATTCATAAAGGATACCCACACCTCCAGGTTAGTGGCAACGCACGAAGCATCAGAGACCATCCAGGTGCAATTAACCATAGGTAAAACTGCCCTACAGTTTCTAGCATGCTACAGACCACCCTCTCAAACTCAGGAAACCCACACAGCCTTCCTGAAGACACTGGAGAGTATGAATGTCTCTCCAAACACCACCATATTGGGTGACTTCAACTACCCAAACATAGACTGGGAACATTACTCAAACCTCAACACCCTAGCCCAAAGGTTCTTGGAGTTCATAAACTCAAATGCTATGGAACAACTAGTCACCATTCCCACAAGAGAAGAAAATATACTAGACCTGATCATCACAAACATGGGGACAAAATGCTCCACACCGGAAGTATATCCCTCATTGGTGAGATCAGACCATAAATAAATCTCACTGGAGATCCACATCCCGCCCCCAACCCCAGCAAAAAAAGACCACAGTGAAGAACTTATCAAAAGCAAACTTCACACTTCTTAAGACTGGCGTGGTATCCTTCAAAGACCCCGAGCCAGTGGAAACCACAACCCACGCTGCTGAAACCCTTACAAATCCCTTCTACGAGCACCTCCAGGAATGTATGGATCAAGCAATCCCTAATAAAATCAAGACCCTTTCCACCAAAGGTAGACACCCGGTCTGGTGGACCCCAGCCATAAACAAACTCTACAACAAGAGGAAAAAGCTACTACATGACAGAGCAAAATCCCTAAAAGGGAAGGCATCTCTGATCAATACTAGCAAAAAACTATGATCACTCATAAAATCATCCAAGGCCAACTTTGAGAGAAAAATCGCTAAAGACACAAAAGACGATCATAAGGCCTTCTTTAGCTATGTTAGAAACCTGGGTGGAAACTCCCAGATATGCTCAGAATTAGTCCAAAATGATACAAAAATCACTGAACCCACAGACATTGCCAACATACTGGCAGACAGGTTCAGTGCAAATTTCTCCTCCCCAAAAGGAGAAATATCTATCCCACCTGAGTCTAGCCTCCCAAACATCTCAGATGCCCAGGTGAGAGTTGCTCTCTCTAAAGCAAAAAACACAGCATCAATGGGACCGGACGGTGTCCCCGGCTGTGTGCTACACGAACTCAATGAGGAACTAAACCCACACATAAGGCTGTTGTTTAATCTTATCCTTACTACAGGATACGTACCCAAAGAATGGTGTACGGCAACTGTGGTCCCACTCCACAAAGGCGGTGCTTCTACGGACCCTGGAAATTACCGCCCCATGAGCTTGACGAGCCTTGTCTGCAAAGCTATGGAGAGGATCATAATGGAACTCATAAATAAAGACATTGGGGACCTACAGACACTGGATCCTACCCAATTTGGCTTTGTCAAGGGCAGATCCTGCCTCTTGAACTTGGTCGACTTTTTCGAAACAGTCACTAAGGCCATTGATGAGGGTAAGGCAGTTCACACAGCCTACCTTGACCTAGCAAAAGCGTTCAACACAATACCCCACTCGGGCATCATAGAAAAGCTCACCAGCTTAGATGTAAACCCATATGTCACAAGATGGGTTGCAAACTGGCTCAAGGACAGAACCCATAGGGTTAGAGTTGCTGGTGCCATGTCAGACTCTAAGCCGGTCACGAGCGGTGTCCCACAGGGCTCAGTCCTGGTCCCCCTCTTGTTCGGCATTTATTTTTCTGAAGTGCAGGCAAACATAAGGGGATTGTGGCTGACAAAATTTGCAGATGACTGCAAACTGGGCACCATAATTGACACTCCATCAGACACAGACATCCTCCAGAGAGGTCTCATAGAAATGGATAACTGGTGCCAGAGCCATGGCCTTAAGCTAAATGCCAAAAAATGTATAGTCATACCCTTTGGGAAAAACAAGGTAACCCCTAATTACCACATAGGTGGTAATCCATTAAACACGGAAGAAGTTATCCGGGACCTGGGGACCCAAGTTGACAGTAACCTCTCTTTTGACACTCACATTGCCAAAGTGGTTAGGAAGACCTTCTACATTGCCCACCTGATCATGAAGGGATTCACATCCAGATCAGGAGAGGTCATTGGACCCCTGTACTCTTCACTTATCAGACCAATGATTGAGTACAACGCCCCATTCGGAATGTACCTTAAGCGACACCTGCAGCAGTTGGAAAGACCCCAAAAGTTCCTCACCAAAAGGATAAAGGGGCTCAAACATATGTCATACGCTGCCCAACTGAAGAAACTCCAGCTCTATTCAGTCGCATACCGTCTGCTCAGAGGTGATCTGTGCCTGACATACAAGGCCATGTCCAACCCGGAATTAATGGACATGCTCCACCTCAAAAAATCCAAATCCACCAGAGCCACGAGAGCAAGAGACTTAAACCTCAACACGGATATAAATAGGACGTGCTGGAGGGACAGATTCATCACCCAGAGACTCCCTACACTATGGAACAGAATCCCAGTCCATGCGAGGCAGAGCCCCTCACTGACTCTGTTCAAGAGAAATCTTGACGAGTGGATGGGAGATCGTAGGTTTACCCCAGGAATCATCTCTGTGTCACTGCTGGACAGAGGCACAGCAAACTAATGGGTATAGTATTCTCATCCTAAGGGGTGGTGAAAGCCACACACACTCTGGCTAGGCTTATAAATGCCCTAGGGCAGATAGCCTAGTATGAACCTATGAACAGGAATAAATCCGGTAACTTGGAAATTGACTATTGTGGGATTATAAAGCAATAATTATATTTCTGAACTATGATAGAACAAGAAAATCTGGAAATATTGGACTCTTTTGGACATAAACTTGTAGGGGACTAAGCATGTGCCCAACTTTTCATTAACATTCAGAAAATACTTAGGAGAGGGGAAGAGGAGGGAGAAAATGAACTGCAAGTAAAATAATTGATGTGAGAGTGTTCAATCTCGCCGTTTGTTCTTACACCTGGGTTCGGAGCCGATCCTCGGCTCCGTGTCAGCCACTTGGCAAAGCTCTGCATCGAGAAGAAGCTCGAGACCAACCTATCTCCCACAATCCCCCTCTGCCTTTACCTCAGATCTAGTTTGCTGCTGCAACGTTCGCATCATTTTTGATGAGCTCGGACCACCTCAAAGCTAAGATTGTTTTATCTAATATATTTTTTGGATAAAAATTTCTCTTTTTCCTTCTTAAAGTTGTTGTGTGTGTGTGTGTGTAGTGTATCGAGGGTTTCTCGGGTTCGTATATAAATTTTATATACTTATTTAGAGTTAGTTCCCTTGGGGCCTACCCCACCCTTTAACATTATATACAGGATTGACTTTAACTACAGGATTTGACCTTTATTACTGGATTGGACATTATTACTGGCTATTACACTGTTTAACTTTTTGGATTTGACTGTACTGTTAACATGTCTGAAAAAGCTAAATCAGGCTTCAAACGGTGCCAATGTGGACAGAAAATGTCTGTCACAGATAATCATAGTTCCTGCGTCTACTGTCTTGGCCCTCTCCATCTGCAAGAAGACTGCTCCATCTGTCATTCTTTCAGTGGAAGGGTCATGACAGATAGGCGCAGGAAACTTATGGATAGAGGCCTTTTGAAGCCTGCATTCCAAGAGGCTCTGGATGCATCAGACCAGACATCTAAATCCTCGAAGGAATCGAAGACGTCGGAGCCCATGTCATCGGCTCCGAGCTCTTCATTTAAAGTTCGCTCACTGGTTCCACAGACCTCGGGGCCGAGTGTTGAACTTTTGTCAGTTACCGAGCCTCGAGTCTTGGAACCGGTGACAGAGCTTCCTCCTCCTGTACTTTTGAGGTCGGCTCCATCTTCGATTCCTTCGACGCGTTCTTCTAGGCCCCTCTCCGACACCGATGTAGACCGCGTGGTGCAGAAATTGATGGAGAATACGGCCTTGTCCAAACTCATCTCTGTCTCCTCCCAGTTGGTGTCGAGACTCGAAGGCCTTCCCTTATCTCCATCTGTTCCTCCTCCAAGGCCTATCCAGTCTTTGGAGCCGGGAGAGGCTGATCTGATGATTGTGGAGCCCTCGGTGCCGGAACCGTCTTTTTCTCGGTCGGCACCATTCACCTCGACTCCGACGGACCCAGCACTGGAGTCGCGGAGCCGAAGATCCATCCTTGGATCGGGGACCGAGAGTTGGACCGATGTTTCAGTTCCGACTCTCCCTCTTGGAGCCTCGGCTCGGATCGACTCGGCTCCGTCCTCGGGGTCGATGCCATCGGTGCCTGTCTCGGGGATTCCTCAGTTTTCTTCGGAACCAAGGGATACCTCGACTCGGGACCCGGGGGCCTTCGACCTCATGAGGAAGGTGTTGTCGACTCAGACAACCACTTCGGCAGAAACAGCTTCACCTTCCCATAAGGGTCCGTTATCCTCCTCTGCACCCACGGCTACATCTAAGCGTCGAGCACCAGTGTCTCAGCCACCCCTAGAGGGTGCCCCCTCTTCCTCGGAGGCTTCATCGGATGCTCCCCCCTAGGAAGTTCCGAGGAAAAGATTGTGTAAGAGGAGACACTTGGATTCTCCACAAGAATACTTGACGTCGGACACTGACTTAGATGAGTCAGAAGGGTCCCCAAAATCACCCTCGGAGGATGTCTCCTTTTCTGACATCCTGGAGATCCTGAAACAGAGAGGTGATTGGCAAGCCCTACCCCCTTCTGAGGATGAGTCAGTCTTGCTGAAGGCATTTGGTGCTCGCCCTTCCTCCTCCTGGGTCACTCCGCCCTTCGATGAGTTGATGGGATTGATTGCTCGAAGGGCGTGGGAGACACCTGACATGGTGGAGCCAGTCCCTAGGAAGCCTAATAAATATATTACTGCCCCACAAGACAAGGCTTATCTCACAAAGGGAGTTCCAGTGGACGCTATGGTGGTGGCAGCGGCCACGAAAAAGGAGATGTCTGAATCTTCCTCATCTGTCCATCCACCTAACAGAGATTCTAGGACTATGGACAGGTATGGGAAGTGCATTTTTAGATGTCCTTCAAGGATGCATCTGCAGTCCTAACATATGGGTTGTCCTGCCTCAGGCAGCCCTTCGGTCGGCCGGATTCCAAAGTCTGGGTCTGGCCTCGGCTGATGTCGCACTTCACCCGACGTCATAGCTGCTGTTAATTGGGTATAAAGGCATCAGCCGACGCCATTTTCCTCAGTCTTTCTTGCCGCGCGGTGCCCGAAGCAGAAGCTGTTCGCAAGTGCCGGTCGGTCAGATCCAGAGATTTCTACTACCGAAGACTTCTAAAAAGCTAAGTACCCCATTGGGGACTCCTTCTTGCCTCAGCCGATGTCAGAAAAAGTAAATAATTGTTTAACTTGTGGGAACCAAATACCTCATAAAGATTTCCACTCTTACTGCCTTCCTTGCTTAGGCCCAGACCACGACGTAGCAGCTTGTCTAGCCTGTGCTTCCTTCAACCGACGGACACTTAGACGTCGGTCGGAGTTTGCGGAGGAGTTTTTTGGTCCCGCTTTTGCTTACAAAATGCCGTCGGACCCTCCGACTTCACAATTAGCTAAAAAGCGTAAGGAAAAGGACTGACACTCGCGGTCCGTGGTTTCGGCCGAAACCACGGTTAAGCCAACCGCGAGTGTCTCGGTTTCGACTGAAACAGAGTCCTCGGTTCTTCCTTCGGCCGAAAGCATACCTCCGACAGCCGAGGCCTCACACAGCATGGCTGAATCTGCTACTGAAATTTCTCCTGCTGTAGCAGGCACCCAGGATTTATCAGATACTATTCCTTTAGACATATCTACTCCTGCACGTGGAGCTGCTAGGCCCCCTGCATCCATGTCTATCAAGGCTTTTTCTAGGGCTAAAGCAGCTAAATCTTCTAAGGCCTTGCCTGCTAAAACCCCCTCACACAGGCCTAGCTCTAGTTCCCAAATGCTCAGCCTGGCAGAGGATCTCATTTCTTTGATCAGGGGATCCCAACCTCACCCTGACAGGGCCTCTCATCCCCCTCCCGAGAAGAGGCCTAGAGCAGAGCCACCTGAGCCAGTTTCTACAGATTATTCCTCTGATGATTCAGAAAACTCAAATCCTCCAGAAGGCCCTTATTCTCCATATGAGGACTCTGACACAGAAGACTCCATTCCTTCTGCCTCTCCTCCTGAGGAATTTTCTTTTGGGGAAACCTTGCATGCTATGAGAGAGCAATTTCAATGGCAGGGCCAGGATTTTTCAGATTCTAGGAAAAGGCTAAGGGCCTTTTTACATTTGCCACAGCATAGGCCTTTAGCCATTCCTCCAGTACTAACAGTTGTGGATGATGCATTTAATGATGCTTGTACTGCCCTGACTCTTTCCCCGGCCCCTGCTAAGCCCGACAGATACTACAGGGTCCCGGACACACATTATCACTTGTATAAGGCTCCTATTGCAGATCCTGAAACTATTTCACAGGGCCCCAAAGCTGTAGCAACTGCCTCTGCCAAAAACCCCCTCCCCTCTGAAAGAGAATCTAGAGCATTAGAGAGATGGGGTAAAAAAGTTTATACTTCTGCTACTCTTTCGGCTAGGGCCTTAAACTGTCAATTCCACATGATTCAGTATCAGGAATTTTTGTTAGATCAGCTAAATAAAAAACTATCCTCTCCTGAACCTATAGACCATAAGTCCCTTCAGGATTTGGTACATAACACTCAGCAGGTCAGTAATCATTCCTTAAAATGTGGCTATGATGCACTGGAGGCTTCCTTTAGATCAGCTATGACTGGTACAGTGATCAGAAGGCATGCATGGTTAAAAGAGCAATCCTTACCAGACCATGTAAAGTCAAAGCTCCTAGATGCTCCCATGGAGAAACACAGTTTGTTTGGCTCCCCTGCACAGCAAGTGTTAAAGAAGGTGGAAGAAAAAGCAAAATCTGTCCAAACAGTCAAGGATTTCTTACAGGTCCAGCCTCTGAGGTTTAGTAGAAATTGGCCTTCGAAGAATTAGTCCTTTCCAGACACCACCAGAGCACAGAGAGGCAGAAATAGGTGCCCAAGAGGCAGAGGTCAATCCAGAGGTGCCTACTGGGGACGTCAGTGGCAGCCTAACAACCAGAGAAGTACTGCCACAGATCCAGCTACTACCACTCCCACAGGACAGTCACAGTAACTTGGCTCTGATACCGCCTACCGGGGAACAACTGGAAACACCCTTAGGCGGAAAGCTAGCCTTATTTTCAGTAAACTGGCATTACATTACAGGAGACAAATGGATTTTACAGACAATAGACAAAGGTTACAGGTTTCACTTCCATACTCTACCAAGGAAGAGAGGAATGCCAAACCTACCACCAAACCAAAAAACAAACGCTCTAGGACAAATCAACCACTTACTAAGGATGAGAGCTATAGAAAAGGTACCGTCTATGGAACAAGGACAAGGATTTTATTCCAGACTTTTCCTGGTGCCAAGAAAAGAAAACCAATGGAGACCCATTCTCGATCTGTCCGCTCTGAACACATATCTCATTGTTCCAAAATTCAAAATGCTGACCCTACAGCAACTTCTTCCCCTGCTGGGCAAGGAGTCTTGGCTGGTGACTCTAGATCTCAAGGAGGCATACCTGCACGTCCCTATACGACCATATTGCAGAAAATACCTCAGATTTCTTGCAGGATCAGAGCATTATCAATTCTCAGCATTGCCCTTTGGCTTATCTACTGCGCCTAGAGTATTCACGAAATGCCTGGCATCAGTAATTGCTCATTGCAGGCTTCAGGGAATTCAAATTTATCCATACCTGGACGACTGCCTGATACAAGCGGACAACAAGATCAAATTAACAAAAGATTTGGAAAAGGTTATTCACCTATTGCAAGCCCTGGGATACACAGTCAACATAAAAAAGTCAAGGCTGATACCATCCCAAAGGATAACATTCTTGGGTGCAGAACTGGACACATCAAATCAAATGGCATTTCTCACAGCAGAAAAGCAAAAGCAACTACCACTCTATTTCATGGCATTAACAACGCAGAACCAGCTTACAGCAAGGAAAGTCCTGCAAGCCCTGGGTTACATGGCATCCTGCATAATATTGATTCCACATGCCAGACTACATATGAGGAAGTTGCAATGGTACCTAAGGAATTTATGGTCTCAGCACAAGCACAGCCTAGAAACCCAAATTCCAATAATTCCATGCCTGAAGCAAGAATTCCTGTGGTGGGCTCAGGCCTGTCAGTTGAACAAAGGACTGCCTTTCCACAGCCCTCACCCAAGCCAGACTATCACCACAGACGCCTCAGACCTCGGTTGGGGGGCGCACATGGTAGACAAGTGTATACAAGGCCTATGGACACAAGACCAGCTGAACCTACACATAAATCAAAAAGATGCTGGCAGTGAAACAGGCAATTCAGACATTCAGACCGTTTCTTCAACAAGGCCATTTGCTGATAAGGACGGACAACACCACAGTTATGTGGTATATCAACAAGCAGGGAGGCACACATTCATATCCTCTATGCCGGATGGCAATGGACCTGTGGAATGTGGCCCTGAACCTCAACATTCAGCTCCAGGCCATATTTGTGCCAGGAAAAGAAAATATACTAGCAGACACCTTAAGCAGAACTACCACGGATGCCCACGAATGCATGCTGCATCCAGACATCTTCAAATCCATTACAAAGAAATGGGGCCTACCAGAAATAGACCTGTTCACATCCCCACACAACCACCAATTGAGAAAATTCTGCACAAGGACATACCACCCACTTGCTTGGAAGGTGGACTCCCTATCCTTCAGTTGGGAAAACCTAACAGCATATGCATTCCCACCTCTTCCTTTGATGCACAAAGTGCTACTGAAGATCAAAGAAGATCACCCAAGGATCATCCTGATAGCTCCAGACTGGCCGAGGCAGCATTGGTACCCGCTACTGAGGAGTATGTCTCGGGCACACGCATGGCCTCTACCTCTCGTTCCTTTACTGCTAACGCAGAACAACTTCAAGATCCTACATCCAAACTTGAAAACACTGCAGCTAGCTGCTTGGAATCTTAAATAAAACAAAATAACCCAGATTTATCTCAGAGGGTTAAAGACATTATCCTGGAGGCTCGCAGACCCTCCACAAGGAAAACTTACTCAGCAAAATGGAAAAGATACCTCATTTGGAGTGCAGCAAAAGGAGAAAATGTATCATTGGCAAACATAGCTAACATCCTGGAATATTTAGCAGAGCTTTTCCACAATGGCCTGTCTTACTCCTCCATTAAGATTCATGCATCAGCAATTTCAGCAGAATACAACATGGATCCTCCAGTCTTCTCTCATCCTCTACTCAGGCAGTTTCTAAGAGGAATTAAAAATGTAAAGCCTCCAAGGAAGCCACCTTTGCCTACATGGGACCTGAACTTCGTGCTAGAAAAGTTAACACTTCCCCCTTTTGAACCAGCAGCAACAGCAGAATTACAGTTCTTATCTTGGAAAACCGCTTTCCTGCTTGCAATCACTTCAGCAAGAAGGGTTTCTGAATTACAGGCATTAATGGCAGTACAGCCCTTCCTTATCTTCCATCAGGATAGAGTGTCCTTGAGAACAAACCCTACTTTTATGCCAAAGGTGGTCTCCAGGGTATCATTGAACCAAGCAATCCACCTACCAACATTCTTCCCCAACCCACAGAACAGGGGGGAAAGACTACTGCATACCTTGGATGTGCACAGGCAATTGCGCTACTACCTGGACAGAACCAAGAACAATAGAAAAACTGACCAGCTTCTGGTAGCATATGCAACAGGAATGGAAGGAAAAGCAATTTCAAAACAGACAATCTCAAAATGGATAGGAAATTGCATTAGATTTTATTACTCTTTTCATGGAAAGACAACTCCAGAAAACATCAGACCTCACTCCACAAGGGCTACAGCCACTACTACAGCTTTCTTACGAGGAGTGGCTACCAAAGACATTTTAGAGGCTGCTACTTGGAGCTCCGTGCATACATTTGCCAAGCATTATAATTTACCTTTATACTCCAGATCCCGAGCAGGTTTTGCCACTGCTGTTTTGCAAGGGATCTTAACTACACCATAATCTTCTTAGTGCCTCCTCCCCCAGTTTGGCTATGGTATTCTACCCATATGTTAGGACTGCAGATGCATCCTTGAAGGACATAGTACAGTTTTGTACCTACCATAAATGTAGATGTCCGAGAGGTATGCATCTGCAGTCAGGATTACCCACCCTCCTTCCCCTATGTGGTACTCCTAGGGTATTTGCCCATCTTGTAGCTGGCTGGGGGAATCTATTATGGTATATTTGTTTGTATATATGTATATACATGGTTATTTTTGTTTGCTCTCTACTGTTTGGAATCATTTGCATTTATCCAAATTTAGCCTTCCTAGAGGGCACCTGGTATCTGGGGCAAGAAACACTGAGGAAAATGGCGTCGGCTGATGCCTTTATACCCAATTAACAGCAGCTATGACGTCGGGTGAAGTGCGACATCAGCCGAGGCCAGACCCAGACTTTGGAATCCGGCCAACCGAAGGGCTGCCTGAGGCAGGACAACCCATATGTTAGGACTGCAGATGCATACCTCTCGGACATCTACATTTATGGTAGGTACAAAACTGTACTTTCAGCGGCTTTTTCCATGCGATCCCTGAACTATTTGACCCATTTCACACGGTTACATAGGGATCTAATCAAAGAGTTGGGAGATACCCTCCAGGGTACTACAGATGCTGCTGTCTCGGAGAAAGTTACAGCACAACTCAATACCCTTACATCTATTGCGAACTCGTCCATGAGGCTGATCTCATACGCAGCCGAAGGATCGAGTAGGGCTGCGGCTTCAGCGATTGCTCTTCGTAGACAATCCTGGATGCGCTTATGTTCCTTTGCGGAAGCCTTCAAGTCTTCCTTTACTAACGCCCCATTTGATGGTGCCACTCTCTTTGGCCCAGAAGTAAAGGAGACCCTTACCCAGTGTGAGCAAGAGGGAAAGACTCTGCCTGCTGTCGGAGTCCGTTTTTCCACCCCATCCAGACCGTACCCCAAAGGGCAACGTGGTGGAAAAATGTGGTTTCGAAAACCCCAAGGCTCTTTCCCAGGCACACAGGGTGATGCCCCCTCTAGAGGCAGAGGAGGGGGCAGAGGTAGAAGACGTCGCCCTGGCAGCAGAGGGGGTCCACAAAACCAAGGTGACAGGGATACACTCCCCGGGAAACCTTTCCAGCACTCCTGAAAGGAGGCCCGACTGTCCTGCTCTGGAGGCAGTCGGGGGTCGCTTAGCTTTATACCCTCAGGCCTGGCAAAGTCTTACATCAGACAATTGGGTAAAAAGCATTGTTACCAGAGGTTACAGAATTCCTTTCCTATTGCCCCCAATTCCGCAGAAAAGACTCCCAGATGTACCGCCCCATCTGCGAGGCCCTGCAGCTATAGAAATTTCAAAGCTGCTAGAAAAGAGTCATCCAACCAGTCCCAGCGGACCAAAGAGGATTTGGAACTTACTCAAGGTTCTTTTTAGTTCCAAAAAAGACAGGGGACTGGAGGCCAATTCTGGACCTAAGCAAACTCAACACCTTCATCAAGAAAGAAAAGTTCCAGATGGTCACGCTTCAATCGATCCTTCCATTCTTACAGAAGGATGACTGGATGTGCTCAATAGATCTAAAGGACGCATACTACCACATCAAAATGGCCAGGGCGTCCAGGGATCACTTGCGCTTCCGGCTGGGAGCCAGTCACTTTCAGTTTCGAGCCCTGCCCTTTGGTCTGACCTCAGCCCCCAGGGTTTTCACCAAATGTATGGCAGTGGTAGCGTCTCACTTGAGATGCCTGGGATTCCAGGTGTTTCCGTATCTGGACGACTGGCTCCTTTCTGCCACCACCGAGCGTCGACTGATTCAGGCCAGGGATTACACACTACAACTCTGTGTTCATCTCGGAATTTCCGTAAATTTCGAAAAATCTTTATTACAGCCATCACAGCATATCTCATTCATAGGAGCAGAATTGGATACGCGTTGCTTAATCCTAAGGCTTCCTCCAGAAAGAATAGCCTCCCTGCAAAACCATATATCTCTTCTCCTATTATCCAGAAAATCCCCAGCAAAACTGGTTCTGACGGTTTTGGGTCTCATGGCAGCCTCCCTCATTGCGATACCCTTGGGAAGACTGCACATGAGAGTTCTTCAATGGCTACTGTTTGCACAATGGTCGTTCCAACAGTTACCCCTGACACACGAAATTCACATCACGAACATCTGCAAATCGCACCTGTCTTGGTGGCTTCAGACTTGCAATCTCTCCAACGGAAGACCATTTGTGCTACCCACGCCGACAGCTACGGTGACCACGGACGCTTCCCTGATAGGGTGGGGGGGCATCTTTCAGGGACAGACAGTCCAAGGCGAATGGACCAAATTGGAGTACAATCTGCACATCAATGTTCTAGAGATGAGGGCAGTGTTTCTAGCGTTGCAACACTTTTCTCACCTTCTTCCTCTAGGGACCATTGCAGTTCAGTCGGACAACATGTCCGTAGTTTGGTACATAAACAAACAAGGGGGAACCAAGTCTTATCAGCTATGCAGAGAGGCCATGAGAATCTGGCAATGGGCAGAGTCCACGGGTCGCTTTCTTATAGCAACGCACATCCCAGGGTTATCCAACGTCAAAGCGGACAGGTTGAGCAGAGCCATCCTGTTACCTCACGAGTGGTCCCTCAAACAATCAATTGCGAAGGAAATTTTTCGCAAGTGGGGCCAGCCTTGCTGCGATCTGTTTGCATCTCCAATGAACGCCAAATGCAGAAGCTATTTTGCCCTATTACCCCCTCCAGGGGAAGTCCCCAGGGACGCTCTGGTTCACCATTGGCCCCCGGGTCTCCTGTACGCTTTTCCTCCTATTCCCCTGATTGCAAAATTTCTACAGAAAGCCAACGACCTGCAAAGGACAATTATCCTCATTGCCCCATTCTGGCCTCGTCAAATTTGGTTTCCCTTTCTTCTAGCACACCGAATTTGGGAACCCTGGATCCTGGACCCGGAGCCGGATCTGCTGACCCACTCGTCAGGGGCTCCCCACCCGTCGCTACTCTCCCTCAGACTAGCAGCTTGGCTGCTCCGCTTCCCTTCTTAGCCAGGTCTGATCTTCTTTCCCCTGCAGTTCAGAATATTCTGGTGGCTTCTCATAAAGCTTCCACTACGAAGATTTACACTAGTAAATGGAAGCGTTTTGTGCACTGGGCAACTACACAACAATTGGATCCCGTAATAGCCCCTCTTAACAGAGTCTTGGAGTTTTTAGCCGAACTATTCCACCAAGGAGCTTCTCCTGCCACTTTGAGAGTGCAATTGGCTGCCATTTCAAACTTTCATGTGGGAGAAAATGGGGCTCCTATTATGGCTCATAGACTTTGTAAGGCCTTTCTAAAAGGATCTTTCCATATTAGGCCACCAGTTAGAATTCCTACATCACCTTGGAATTTGAACCTTTTTTTATCACAGCTAATGCTACCACCCTTTGAACCAGCCTCTTCCTGTTCTTTGAAGTTTTTGTCATGGAAAACCCTTTTTCTGGTGGCTATCACATCGGCCAGACTGGTATCGGAACTTCAAGCTCTTTCCGTTAAACACCCATATTTGATCTTTCACCCTGATAGAGTATCTCTTCGCACTAATCCATCATTTCTTCCCAAAGTTTGCTCCGTTAATAATATTAATCAGTCCATTGAGCTCCCCACCTTTTTCAAGAACCATTCCAATAAGTTGGAATATATGTTACACAAGTTAGATCTTCATAGACAACTCAGGTTTTACTTGGATAGAACAAAGGATCACAGAAAAACAGACCAGCTCCTTTATAGCCTTTGCAGACAGCAAAAAGGGAATGGCGGTTACGAAATGAACCCTTTCCAAATGGATTTCCGATTGTATTATTTTTGTTTATACTGCCTCTGAGCAGAACTTGCCTGTCAAGCCCAAAGGGCATTCTACAAGATCAATATCTACATCCCTGGCTCATGCAGCCCGCCTACCGTTGGACACTATTTGTGCGGCTGCCACTTGGTCTAAACCACATACATTCATTACTCATTACAAAGTAGACAGGATTTCTAGGGACAGGGCAACCTTTGGTTCCACTGTGCTCAGGAACGTTCTCCCGTGAGTTCCTCAGGAACATGGAGCTAGGGACGCTACCCAGGTGTAAGAACAAACGGCGAGATTGAACACTCTCACATATAGAAGTTATGTCCTTACCGTAACGTTCCATGTGGAGTGTTCATCTCGCCTTTGTTCTTACATTCCCACCCTCCCACCCTCAGGAAGAACGTCCAGTTTAGATGTCTGGTTTGGTTCTCCAGCTTCTGCCTTGTTCAGTTGTTGTGGCTGTATTTCAGCTATGTTTTTTTGCATGAATGTGTTATATTCTCTTCTGTTGACTTCTGGTTTGCTTGCAAACTAGATCTGAGGTAAAGGCAGAGGGGGATTGTGGGAGATAGGTTGGTCTCGAGCTTCTTCTTGATGCAGAGCTTTGCCAAGCAGCCGACACGGAGCCGAGGATCGGCTCCGAACCCAGGTGTAAGAACAAAGGCGAGATGAACACTCCACATGGAACATTATAGTAAGGACATAACTTCTGTTTTTCCTAATGGTACTATTTTTATAGTGCATGATTTTTTTTTGCATGCCATAAAGTAACATTTTTTTCATTTATTTTTAAGTGTAATGGGGACACTAATGTAAACAGGTGCTCCTGATTTTTTTTCTCTTCTCTTGATGTCCTTCAAGGATGCATCTGCAGTCTTTACAAATGGGTTGTCCTGTCGTCAGGCAGCCCTTCGGTCGGCCGGATTCCAAAGTCTGGGTCTGGCTTCGGCTGGTGTCGCACTTCACCCGACGTCATTGCGGCAGTCATTCGGGTATAAAGGCATCAGCCGACGCCATTTTCCTCAGTCTTTCTTGCCGCGTGGCACCCGAAGCAGAAGCTGTTCGCAAGTGCCGGTCGGTCAGATCCAGAGATTACTACTACCGAATACTACTTCGAAGACTTCTATAAAGCTAAGTACCCCGTTGGGGACTCTTTCTTGCCTCAGCCAATGTCAGAGAAAGTTAATAACTGTTTATCTTGTGGGAAACAAATACCTCATAAAGATTTCCACTCCTATTGCATACATTGTTTAGGCCCAGACCACGACGTAGCAGCTTGTCTAGCCTGTGCTTCTTTTAACCGACGGACGCTTAGATGTCGCTCGGACTTTGCTGAACAGATTTTCGGCTCCGATTTTGCCTACATTATGCCGTCGGATCCTCCAACTACGCAAATAACCAAAAAACGCAAAGAAAAGGACCGACACTCGCGGTCTGCGGTTTCGGCCGAAACCGCGGTTAAGCAAACCACGAGTGTCTCGGTTTCGGCCGAAACCGAGCAAGTGGTTCTTTCTTCAGCTGATAACTTGCCTTCTACCGAGGCCTCTTCTAACCTGGTAGAATCGGCTTCTGAAAACCAACCGTCTGTTGCGATTTCACAGGATTTATCAGACACCATTCCCCTAGATATTTCTACCCCTGCACGTGGAGCTGCTAGGCCTCCTCCAGCTATGTCTATTAAGGCCTTTGCCAGGGCTAAAGCAGCCAAAGCATCAAAACCTGTGCCTACCAAGCCCCCCTCTCACAGGCCCAGCACCAGCTCCCATATGCTTTCTTTGGCAGAGGATCTCATCTCTTTAATTCGTAGAGCCCAGCCTCATCCAGACAGGGCCTCTCTCCCTCCTCCAGAAAAGAGGCCTAGAGCAGAGCCCCCTGAGCCAGTAGCCACAGATGATTCCTCTGATGACTCAGAACATGCAGACCCTCCTGAGGCTTCTTATTCTCCTTACGAAGACTCTGATGCTGAGGAGTCCATCCCTTCAGCCTCTCCTCCTGAGGAATTTTCCTTTGGGGAAACCTTGCATGCTATGAGGGAACAATTTCAGTGGCAGGGCCAAGATTTCTCAGACTCTAGAAAAAGACTTAGGACCTTTCTACATTTGCCACAGCACAGGCCTTTAGCTATACCTCCAGTTCTACCTGTTGTTGATGATGCATTTAATGATGCTTGCACTGCTCCTGATACTTTACCTCCGGCTCCTGCTAAGCCCGACAGGTACTACAGGGTCCCGGACACTCATCACCACTTATGTAAGGCTCCTTTTGCAGATCCAGAGACTATCTCCCAGGGCCCTAAAGCTGTAGCAGCTACTTCTTCTAAAAACCCCCTCCCCTCTGAAAGGGAATCCAGGTCCTTAGAGAGATGGGGTAAAAAAGTTTACACCTCTGCTACTTTGTCAGCTAGAGCTTTGAACTGCCAATTTCATATGATTCAATATCAAGAGTTTATGCTTGACCAGTTGACTATAAAGCTGTCCTCTGAAGAATCTTTAGATAAAAGTATGTTCAAGAAATGTTACATAACATACAGCAGGTTAGTAACCATTCTTTAAAATGTGGCTATGATGCACTGGAGGCTTCCTTTAGATCAGCCATGACTGGCACAGTTATCAGGAGACATGCATGGTTGAAAGAACAGGCATTACCAGACCATGTCAAATCTAAGCTTTTGGATGCACCTATGGACAAGGTCAATTTATTTGGTGCCCCCGCACAGCAGGTATTAAAAAAGATGGAAGAGAAAGCAAAATCTGTGCAAACAGTGAAAGATTTCTTACAAGTTCAACCTCCAAGGTTTAGCAGGAACTGGCCCTCCAAGAATTGGTCCTTTCTGGACTCCTCTAAGGCACAAAGAGGCAGGAATAGGCGCTCTAGAGGCAGGAACCAATCCAGGGGTGCCTACAGGGGTCGCCAGTGGCAGGGAAACAACCAACGAGGCACGGATACAGCCACCACCACTACAACTCAATCACAGTGACTTGGCGGTGGCACCGCCTACCAGGGAACAACTACAAGCACCCTTAGGCGGAAAGCTAACATTATTTTCAAGAAACTGGCACTGCATTACAAGAGAAAAATGGATTTTGCAGACTATAGACAAAGGTTACAGGTTCCATTTTCATACACTACCAGGAAAGAGAGGAATGCCAAACCTACCACCTTCTCAAAGGGCAGAAGCTCTAAAACAAATATCTCAATTATTAAGAATGAGAGCTGTGGAAAAGGTACCATTTACGGAGCAAGGGAAGGGATTTTACTCCAGGCTCTTCCTGGTACCAAGAAAGGAAAACAAATGGAGGCCTATTCTAGACCTGTCTGCTTTAAACACATTCCTCATTGTTCCAAAATTCAAAATGCTGACCCTACAGCAGCTTCTTCCCATGCTGGGCAAGGAGTCTTGGCTGGTAACTCTAGATCTCAAGGAGGCATACCTGCACGTCCCCATAAGACCAATTTGCAGAAGATACCTCAGATTTCTTGCAGGATCAGAGCATTATCAATTCTCAGCATTGCCCTTTGGCTTATCTACTGTGCCCAGAGTGTTCACGAAATGCCTGGCATCAGTAATCGCTCATTGCAGACTTCAGGGAATTCAAATCTACCCCTACCTGGACGACTGCCTGATACAAGCGGACAACAAAAGCAAACTAACAGAAGACTTACAAAGAGTCATCTACCTGCTGCAAGCCCTGGGATATACAGTCAATACAAAAAAGTCAAGGCTGATTCCATCCCAAAGAATAACCTTTCTGGGTGCAGAGTTGGACACATCAAAACAAATGGCATTTCTAACTGCAGAAAAGAAAGAGCAACTGCCTCTCTACTTCTTGGCATTAACAAAGCAGAGCCATCTAACTGCAAGAAAAGTGCTACAAGCTCTAGGCTTCATGGCATCCTGCATAATACTGGTCCCTCATGCCAGGCTGCATATGAGAAAGCTACAGTGGTACCTAAAGAATTTGTGGTCTCAGCACAAGCACAGCCTAGAAACCAAAATTCCAATGATCCCATGCCTGAAGCAGGAATTCTTATGGTGGGCTCAGGCCTGTCAATCGAACACAGGACTGCCCTTCTGCAAAAGTCAACCAAGACAAACCATCACGACAGATGCCTCAGACCTCGGTTGGGGGGCACACATGATGGGCAAGTGCATTCAAGGCCTATGGACTCAAGACCAGCTGCATCTGCACATAAATCTAAAAGAAATGATGGCAGTAAAATTGGCAATCCAGGCATTCAGACCTTTTCTCCAAGAAGGCCAGTTGATGATAAGGACAGACAACACCACGGTTATGTGGTACATCAACAAACAGGGAGGTACACACTCATACCCTCTATGCCGGCTGGCACTGGACCTATGGGATGTGGCTCTGAGCTACAACATTCAGTTACAGGCAATTTATGTACCAGGGAAGGAAAACATTCTAGCAGACATATTAAGCAGAACTACAACAGATGCCCACGAATGGATGCTGCATCCGGACATCTTCAAAACCATCACAAGAGAATGGGGATTACCACAAATAGACTTGTTTGCATCCCCATTCAATCACCAGTTGAAGAAATTCTGCACAAGGACTTACCACCCACTTGCTTGGAAGGTGGACTCCCTATCCTTCAGTTGGAAAAGCCTGACAGCATACGCATTCCCACCACTTCCTTTGATGCACAAGGTGCTTCTCAAGATCAAAGAGGAACGTCCGAGGATCATTCTGATAGCCCCAGACTGGCCAAGACAACATTGGTATCCACTACTGAGGAGCATGTCCCGGGAACAAATATGGACACTGCCCCTGATCCCATTACTGCTGACACAGAACAACTACAACATCCTGCATCCAAACCTAAAAACTCTGCAGCTAACTGCCTGGAACATTACATAACAGCAATTAACCCAAATTTATCCCAAAGGGTTAAAGACATAATCCTGGAGGCTCGTAGACCTTCAACAAGAAAGAATTATGCAGCAAAATGGAAAAGATATCTCATCTGGAGTACTGCAAAGGGGCAAGATGTGACACAGGTGAACATAGCCAACATCCTGGAGTACTTGGCGGAGCTCTTTCATACAGGCCTGTCCTACTCCTCCATCAAGATACATGCATCAGCTATTTCAGCAGAATACAGCTTGGATCCTCCTGTCTTCTCGCATCCTCTGCTCAGACAGTTTCTGAGAGGAATTAAAAATGTAAAACCTCCCAGGAAACCTCCATTGCCAGCATGGGACTTGAACTTTGTGCTAGAAAAACTGACTCTACCTCCTTTCGAACCAGCAGCTACAGCAGAATTGCAATACTTATCCTTGAAGACTGCTTTCCTGCTGGCAATAACTTCAGCAAGAAGGGTCTCTGAACTACAGGCATTAATGGCAGTACAACCCTTCCTGATCTTCCATCAAGATAGAGTGTCCTTGAGAACAAATCCTACATTTATGCCTAAGGTGGTATCCAGAGTCTCTTTAAATCAGGCTATCCACCTTCCTACATTCTTCCCCAATCCACAGAACAGGGGAGAAAAGCTCTTGCATACCTTGGATGTGCACAGACAATTACGCTACTACCTGGACAGGACAAAAAAACAATAGAAAAACTGACCAGCTTCTGGTAGCATATGCAACAGGAAAGGAAGGAAAACCAATTTCTAAACAGACAATCTCCAAATGGATAGGAAATTGCATTAGATTTTGTTACTCCTACCATGGAAAGAAAACTCCAGAGAACATCAGGCCTCACTCCACAAGGGCTACAGCCACTACCACAGCTTTCTTACGAGGAGTGGCTACCAAGGACATTATAGAGGCTGCTACTTGGACCTCCGTGCATACATTTGCCAAGCATTATAATTTACCTCTATACTCTAAATCCCGTGCTGGTTTTGCCACTGCTGTTTTGCAAGGGATGCTGCCTACACCATAATCTATTCTCAATTCCTCCTCCCCTAGTCTAGCTATGGTATTCTACCCATTTGTAAAGACTGCAGATGCATCCTTGAAGGACATAGTACAGTTTTGTACCTACCATAAATGTAGATGTCCGAGAGGAATGCATCTGCAGTCAGGATTACCCACCCTCCTTCCCCTCTGAGGTACTCCTAGGGTACTTACCAATCTTCAGCTAGCTTGGGGGGGATCTATTATGGTGTATTTGTTTGTATATATATACATACATGCTTATTTTGTGTGTTTGCTCTCTACTATTTGGAAACTTTGGCATTTATCCAAATTTAGCCATCCAAGAGGGCACCTGGCATCTGGGGCAAGAAACACTGAGGAAAATGGCGTCGGCTGATGCCTTTATACCCGAATGACTGCCGCAATGATGTCGGGTGAAGTGCGACACCAGCCGAAGCCAGACCCAGACTTTGGAATCCGGCCGACCGAAGGGCTGCCTGACGACAGGACAACCCATTTGTAAAGACTGCAGATGCATTCCTCTCGGACATCTACATTTATGGTAGGTACAAAACTGTACTTTCTCCTTGTTCATTTTTAAGAAGTGTAGGCACTGCAATGTAAAGTCTGGTTAAAAGAGCATGACAAAAGACAACATTTTGTTTTTTCTCATTCTTGCATAAGGAATGACTGGCTTAAGGCCATTGGTTTCATCTAGTGAGAAGTTTTAGGAGAAAGCAAGTAAATGAAAAATAATATTGGATACTGTAAGTCTTTTTTCTAGTATATAAATGTTTGCTTAGTAGCTGTTCTGTATCTGGTCCTCATGTCTCCAGGAGTCAATCTGATAGAGAAATGGCTAGGCGATAATATTCTCTGAAAACAATCAAGTGTTTACACAGCAGGGAGAGCTGTAAAGATAAGACAAAAATCAGAGAGCACTTAGTTGACGCATAGGCTGCACAGTGTGTCTTGTCGTTGTATCTTTTGGCTTTTCCTGGTTAGGGGTCGCCACAGCAGAACACCGGTCCGCTAATGATTGGCAGTAGATTTTTACGTACCGTGTTACCAACCCTGACGCACAACCTTCAACGAAGGTACGCTCATTCATGTACATCTCCACACAGAAGACGCTTTAGCTGAGAATCAAACAAGACAACATCTTGCTGTGCAGGCAACAACACTACCGTAGCACCACCACCGCAGTAGAAGCATAGATAATCTTCCTTTTAGGTTAACTCAAGTCTGTATGCGGCTGTCAGGTTGGAGCATTTTATTTCTTATTAGGAGGGTAAAACTTCAATATTTGAAGATGTACATTGCTTTGTGTGTTGTTACGTTAATAGGTTTTAGGGGGTATTGGTGGGATGTGTTTTTTGTTTGTTTGAGGGCTTTCAATAAAACAAAAGGTTTTGTAAGATGTGACATGGACTCAAATGGCTATGACAAGAAACAACTGTATAAAAGATCAACCTGCCAAACAGTGTATGCATGCAACACAAAAGTTGGAACTAGACATTTAGCAAAAAAGCTGTTATACATAAAATGTGGGAATAATTTTTCAGTACAGTAATGCTTTCTGTAATGTCTTTAAATGTTAGTGGTCTCACAGATAAATACAAAAATGGAAGAGTAGTGAACTACATTAAAAATGTAGACTGCAAATTGCTATGCTACGAGACACATTTGGAAGGAACAGAACATGTGAATTTGATAAAGGTTTTTCAGGATGGTTATTCAGCAGAGTACCTGGGACAAAGGAAAAGGGGGAGTACTTGTATTAATTTCAAGAGGAGCTCCAATAGTGACAGAGGAAGACAAAAAAGATAATGATAGATTTGTAGTATTAAGGGGCTGCTAACAAAGGAGGAGGATTACACTGGCATGTATAAATATTCTGCCTAAAACTTCTATAATGGAGGTTAAGAAAATTCTGGGAGAAATAATCAGCTTTCATCAAGGATGAAATAAGAGGGAAGCTTAAGAAACAAGGAGAGCCTGGGATTTTGGATGCAGGCCTTTAAGGAGAATAACAATAATCATACAGAATATTGTACCCATAAAGTTGCAGAAAGTATTCTAAGAACTAAACCAACACGGGAATGGAAAAGGAGATTCTTCTGATAGAGAAGACTGCAATTAGGGATACAGACAAAAGGAAAGAGGGGGGATGAAATTTGTTGGAGAAAACTAGCAAAGGAACCAAGGTTTCGGGAGGAAATAACTACAGAGAGAAAGATGATAGAATTGGAAGATGCCAAGAATGACTGCAGGTTAGAGAGTGCCTTCCCTATTAGGAATTGATAGAGTATAGGCAAAGAGAGAGAAATAGGGGCATTCTAAATGAAAGACCAGTACTGGTACAGTTTTTAATCGAATCTAGAACAGAAGCTGCTATTAAAAAAGGAATAACTATAGGAATCAATCAGAGGAGGTTAGAAAGGACTGGGAAGTGTGTTTGGATAATCAATTCACAAAGATGGGAGGATATATGCATGTCTCCCAGATATATAACAAAATCTAGAAGATGTTGGATTTTTGCCTGGAAATGTTTACATAGATATTTTTATACCCCCAAGTACACTCCAGAGAATTGGAGGTGTGAAGAGTAGGAAAGAGGTAATTAGAAACATATTTTCTGGGACTGTGGTGAGTTGGGAGACTAAGGATCCCCATGGAAGCACTGTCGGAGATGCTGAATGGGCAGATTGGTCAGATGAGGGAGATGAGTTTTCTGAGCCATGATTCAGAATCAGGAATTGCTTACACATGGTAAGGCCTTGCTATATAATAATGGTGGCTGCCAAAAAAGCAGTTGCTAGAAAATGGAAATCAAAATCTAAACCAACTATACTGGAAGTGGTGTATATACTAACAGAAATAAAACAACTGGAAATGAGATCTTCAGAAAAGGGTAGGAGCAAACTGCATAGGAAAAAAATGGTAATTATGGGAACAATACATACAAGGAAGGAATGAGGTTTAACAGGTATCAGGACTTAAATGAGCTATGTAATGTTTGAGTGAGAAAGATTGAGTAGATTATAAATGATGTATAATGGTTGCAACTTGGAGTATGTCAGTATGTTTTGTGATATAAAATGTTTGCAACTAGGATTTGTGCCAGTGTGGTTTGTTTTCATTTATATAAATGTATGATTCCTGCCTGTAAGGTAAGTGACTGTTTAGTAAAGATGTTTCCGTTTTAAAAAAAGGCAGGAATTGAATAATTTAAGTCATATTGCTAAGGTTATATGATGTATAGCAATTATGTGTGAAGCATAATGTTTGTTATGCTAATATAGTTACATTTATACAAATGTAATTTTGCCTATGTCACAAGTGATAATTTAATAAAGGTGTTTGAAACAAAAAAAAAAAGGAATATTATCTATAGGCGGGGACTGAAATTTGATTTGCAACAGTGAAGATGGGTCTGGGGGACCCAGAAGGGAAAATATAACAAAGGAGGGTAGATGTTTAAAGAAATTTATGAAAATATTTGGCATGGGAGATGTGGATTTAGTAGTAGGAGTTTGGAGTGAATTTACGTATTATTCCCCAAGACACAAAAATTGGACTAAGTTAGACTGATTTACATTTCACAGGAACACATTCATTTAATTGAATGTCTTGATACATACCCAATAACTATTTCAGATCATGCACCAATAATTAAAATAAAAACACATGGTATTGAAATAAAAATGCAACACTGGTGCTTTCCCACCTATCTGTTGAAAAGAGGAATTTAAGGAATGGGTACTGGAAGTTTCTCAGGAGGTATTAGAGAAAATAAAAATTTCTTCTGAAAATATAGCTAGGGAGTGAGATAAAATTAAAGTGGAGTTTAAAAACATTGTGGAAATGAGAGAGAGATATATGATTAAGAAGTAATGAGAATTATTTAGAGCAACTGATGTTAAAGTTTATTTATTTGTTTGACATTTGTTAACCAGGTTAGTCCGACTGGGCAAAAGCCCTTTTTCAGCAGAGGCCTGAGGAGAAAAGCTCTGTATATAAAATACAAGCTAAAATGCGATGCACTTTATAATTTATTATAATCAAATAGCATAGCAGAAATTAACACTGCTTACAATCAAGTTTGTCAGAAACCAGAATACAAAAACGATATGTATGTAGTACTAACCCATAGTTATGAGTTAGCACAGGATGAAATTAGGAGGGAAAACAGCGAAGGTAGATTAAGTGGGTGCAGAGCAAGGGCAGGACCAGGATTTTAGTAGGTGGTCCTTGAGATATTTGTTGAAGCTATAAGTGTTAGAGATGGTTCTTAAGCATAGATGTAGTTTATTCCAAGCTGGTTTGCCTATGTTTTTATTAGGCTTGTGAATTTCTAAGAGGTGAAGATCAGAGCTTTGGAGAGTATGTTTTGGAGAGTAGGGAAGGATGAGGGTTGAGAGAGCAGGATAGGAGGAGTATTTGTTTAGGATGGAGTCTGTGAGACGTAGCTGAGGAAAGTTATTGCTGGAATTCAAGCCATTGAAGGTTTTTTAATGCTCTGCAGTGGTGGGAACAGTAGGGGAAACTGGCACCAAATCTAGCAGTCTTATTAAAAATGTTTTCAAGTTTAAGCAGTAGATTGGATCATATGTTGTTTAGGATAGGTGCAGCGTACAGTAGGGTAGGAAGGCCTGAGCTAGAGAAGGTTTAGTTTCATTAGTGAGATATTTTTTGTGCATATATAACATCCCTAGTTTTTAGTGTGTCTTTCTAATAGTTGAGTGTAGATGTCGAATTTAAGTTAGTCATAGATACTCCAAGCAGATGTCCTTCGTGTTTCACTGTTGCAGTCATTACATTTGGGTTATCTGCTTGCAGTAGCCCTCAGTCGGCCTGATAAACAAAGTCCTACATCGGTTGCTGTCTCTTCTTCCGTGACGTCAGGTCATCAGGGGTGTAAAACGTGCAGCCGACGTCATTACATCAGTCTTTCTTGCCGTGTGGTGCCCGAAGCAGAAGCAGTTCGGAAGTGCCGGTCAGACAACTCCTGAAATTTTCATTTTTGAGTTTCAGAACCGAAGTCTTCAACTAAAAGCCAAGTACCCCGTTGGGGAAACTTTTTCTTGCTCTTAACCGATGTCAGTAAAAGTAAATAATTGCATTTCTTGTGGAAAGCAAATACCTTTTTCATTCGTACTGTATTCCTTGCCTAGGCCCTGATCACGACGCACCTTGCTGTCGGTTTTGTGCCTTATTTAAACCACAAACTGTCCGTCGTCGGTACTCAGTGAGGCGCTTTTGCAACTCCTGATACCCACTACTTCAGATTCGCAGGCCTCTACTGAGACCCATTCAGAGTCCGGTTATGCTGCAAGATGCTTCAACTGTGGAACCTGTGGATGTCTCTATCTTGGATGAGTCCAGAGCCGCTGTGCAGGCACCGACTTCTGAGGGTGTATTCAGGCCTACTGACTTGCATATTAAACTGATGCCATCTTCTTCTTCAAGGCCTAAAACTCGAACCATGTCTAGAAAACTGACACCCAGACTGCATGGTCAGGCCTCTATGCCTAAAAAACTAATGATAAGAATGACTGAAGATCTTCTTACTTTAATCAGGGGAAGCCAACCTTCCCCTTCTAAAAGACCTAGGACTGAGTTTGCTTATGATACTTCTGACCAGGATTCTGAAATTTCTGTTTCCTCTGATGACCAGGATTTACCCTTATCTATCTATGAGGCTTCTGATGCTAAGGACTCTATTCCCTCTGCTTCCACCCCAGAGGATTTCTCTCTTGGTGAAACCTTGCATACTCTCAGGGAGCTTTTTCGTTGGGAAAGTCAGGATTTATCTGATTCTAAAAAGTGGCTTAGGGATTTCTTACTCCTGCCCCAACACAGGCTTTTAGCTATACCTCCTGTACTGGACATTGTTGTTGATACCTTTTTCTGAATCTAGCATGGCCCCTGACTCTCTACCTCCTGCCTCCAGAAAACCTGATGGATATTACAGGGTTTCTGACTCTCAAAAGTTCCTTTTCAAAAATCCTACTGCGGATCCTGAAACTGTTTGTTTCACAGGGACCCAAGGGCATTAAATCTACTACTGCCAAAAATCCTATCCCCTCTGATAGAGATTCCAGGGCGCTGGATAGATGGGGTAAGAATGTATACACTTCTGCAACTTTGGCCATTATGGCCTTGAATTGCCAGTTTCATATGTTAAAGTATCAGCTGCATATTATTGGATTGCTTAAACAGAAAATGATGTTGATTCCTGATTGTGCTGAAAATAAGGATTTACAGGATTTTATGCATTCTGCTGAACAAGTTGGTAAACATACATTGCAATGTGGTTTTGATTCACTAGAGGCATCTTGCAGGCTGCGGTAACTGGGTCTGTACTTAGAAGGCATGCTTGGCTTAAGGAGCAATCCTTGCCAGATCATGTTAAAGCAAAATTACTGGATGCTCCCTTAACATGTGTTCCTAAGTCTTCCACCACTCAGTTTGTGCTTAAGCGGGGTGCTATCTATATCATAATTAGCAGGAGCTACTTCTTTGCCAAAGGGGATTATGAGACATTTTTTGCATTAGGTTTTAATCAATCAGTTTGGCAGTAATCATTTGTCTGTGTCATCCCTTTCTGTAATATGATAATATTGTTGGGGGAACTCTATGATTGCGCCCAGTTTACAGTCATCTGCAAACTTGGTAAGCCATTGGACATCTACCTTTGCCTGGACTTCAGAGAAATAGATTCCAAACAGTAGAGGGCCCAGCACACATCGTTCCAGTACCCAGCTGGTAACTGGTCTACTGGTGGAGGGGGATACCCCAACTTTGGCAGTGTGCATTCTATCAGTGAGTTCCCCATCTAGTACTATATGGGCTGATCCCAAGATGGGAGAGCTTCTCTATGATACCCAAATGTGGGATTGTGTCAAAGCCTTGGCTAAATCAAGATAAGTGGTATGTACTGTTTTACCCTCATCCAGGGCTTTGGTGATGGTCTCAGAGAAGTCCACCAGGTTTAATAAGCAAGATCTACCCTTGATGAAGCCAAACTGGGTCAGGTCAAGAGTTTGAAGTTCACCTACGTCCTTGTGGATAAGGACCATGATGATTCTTTCCATGGCCTTGCAGATGAGGCTGATTAGGCTTATGGGTCGATAGCTCTCCAGGGCCAGTTGATGGACCTCCTTTGTACAAAGGGAATACTGTTGCTGTTCTCCACTGTGCCGGGACAAAGCCAGTTTTCAGGCTATGGTTAAAGACAGTGCCAAGGGGTCCTGCTAGGTCTTAATTTAGATTGGTGAGCAGGCAGCCTGGGATGTTATCTGGTCCCATAGAGGCTATGTTTTTGTCCTTGGAGAGAGCTTGAATTATCTGTTCCTTTGAGATACTTTGTAGAGGACTGGTGTTGTGAATGGTTTTGACTATGTCAGGTGGAGACGGGAGGGGGTGACATTATCACTAAATCTGTTGGCTAGCAGGTTGGCAATTTTCTCAGTTTCATTGTGAGTGGCGCCATTTACTATAAGTTTGCCACACAGCTGGGCATTCCCTCTTAGATTACAGACATAGCTAAGGAATGCCACGTGATTGTCTTTAGCTATGGATGCTAATTTAGACTCCTAGCTAGCCTTAAATGACTTAAGATATCTGGGTTGCTTGTTCAAGCTGTGGAAGATGTTCTTCCTCTGTTGGGTTAGTTCCATCTTGTTCCTGGATATCAGTTTCTTTCTTTTGCTGTATAACCTATTTATACTTACAGTCCACCAGGGTGGCTTGTTCTTTTGGGAAGACCTGGTTTTGTTCCTGTTAGGTATGGCTGAGTCAAAGCATTTGTTTATTTAAGTAGCTATAAAGGGCATTTGTGTATTACTCTGCATAGGAGACATTGCTGTCTATGTTGGCAGGGGCTTCAAAACTTTTTATACCATTGCTTAGTAGACAATAGTTTGCTTTGCAGAAATTTTACTCCAGTGGGGGTGTCAAGTTTGATCTTTACTTCAAATGAGACAGATTTATGGTCTGACCTTACCAGGGAGGGCAACACACATGGGGTAGTGCATTGACTCCCCCCATGTTGGTGAGTACTAAGTCCAGGACATTTGAGCCCCTTGTTGGAGTCTGGACTAACTGTTCCAGGGCATTTGAATTAACAAAGTCCAGGAAACTTGTAGTGATTCTGTTTGTGCTCATGTAGGTCTCTCAATTGATTGAGGGATAGTTGAAATCTCCCATGGCCAGGGTGTTTGGCTGAATGTTGAGTGACTCTAGGAAGTCCAGGTAGGTGGTGTACTTCTCCTGGTTCATGGTGGAGTTCCTGTGGCTAGCGATGATGTTGGAAGGGTGTTTTCCCTACAGTTAATTGGACCTGGAGTAGCTCCAGAGAGTATACTGTTTCACCAGTCTTGAGGTGTATTTCGATTTGATGAATATGGATACACCTCCACCTTTGGTTCTTTCATGGTCATTTTGGTGTCTGAACATGTGAAAGGCATTGTAGCCTTGTACAGCTGGGGTGCTCTCAGTGGCCTTGAACCAAGTCTCTGTGATTGTGCAAATGTCAGCATCTTCCAAGGCGAGGAATGCTTCCAGTGAGTGGAATTTACTGTTTAAGCTCCTAGCATTAAGCAGCATGACCTTAAGCTTGGCTTTAGTGGATTTCTTTGTTGGTTGTTTTGTTATTTTGATATTTGCCTAAAAAGGGCACTATAGGGGAGGGAAGCCTCTTTGGCAGTATTCTAAAGCCTTGGGGGGAGACAGGTTAAGGCCATCTCTGGCAAAGCAGCATGGACTGTCGACCATGTCTTCCCAGGCAAAATCAAAAGCTAAGCCAATTATTGAAATCAATAATTTTTTTTTCTGTATTGTGGCATTATCCTCAGTGAAGGTAGAATGTTGCTTAGGTCTAGGGACATACCTGCCTGGGACACACAATCTGAGAGTTCGGTCATGTCTGTTTTTATATAGTCCAGGCAGGTACATCTCAAGTCATTTACACCAACATGTTCTATGACAGAATCATAACAGTAATTGTGTTGAATTACTTGACTGCATGTGTGATTTAATGGATCCTAGCACCTGACAGACAGCTGACTGTGACCTTCTCCTTGCTCACCCTGGTGAGGGGACATCTATGTGTCTCACTATTGAGTCACCTATGACTAGAACATTAGGTTTTGAGGTGTTTTACCTTAGGGGCTTAATTGCTGATGTATGTGGTGGCATTGGATTCTGTTTGTGTACCATCTGTATGTGTATGTTTGCACTTGAGAGGCCTCTGGTCTTTTGGTAGGCTCTTAGTGAGTACCTCCGGGTATGTGTCTTGATCTTCTTTTGTGTGAGAAAGAAGGTGTGTGTGTGCTGACAACCTGTTGTATGTCTTGTATTGTTAGAGCTGACTTATTCTAATTTCATGGTGTAGTTACATCTCTCACATACTGTATTGATTTGCTTTAGGAGCAAGTGGTTACATGGTTGCTACATTGCCTCAGGATGCCCATGTCAGTCAGGTTGGCTGGTGGCAGGTATATATTATAGTGACTTGTGGAGATTGGTAGGGTGGATCCAGATTTGCCTGTAAGACCAACAAGGGCAGCTATCCTGTGGACATCTAAGGGTGTAAAACTATGTCAATGCTTTAGAAAGTAAAGCTGGGTTCCTTGCTTGGTGGCAATGCCCAACTGTGTTTCTCACAGAAAGGCAGTGGAGCCTAATAAGGGTTCTCTAGCAGGTATAAAGGGAAAAGTTTTGTTTCTAAGTGTTTGAGTCTATAATGGCCGTGCTAACACTTAAGTACAATTAAATTAAACAGTTCTAAGACTACTCAGAGAGCCCAGAACTGAGCCTTTTACCAACAATCCCCAACTCAGATGTGTCCTGAGCTGCACACTTTTGCCACAAGGGTGCAGAGGGTGTTCTTAATGTAGGATGGCTGGTTTTAGTGCTCAGTATATCCAAACAGCCTAGATCTAGCCTATGCTTTTAGATACAGCAGTACTAGGATTTCAAAGTGCAGAAAATTACAGTCAAAACAGCAACAACAATAAAAAATAGAACAGCAATAAAGCAGAATACAGTTCAAAAATTGCAATGCAAGCTTTAAATGTACTTATTTTTTGTAGATTGCAGTGGATGCCTCTGATTTCGTTTAGATTCACTCTTGGTCTCTGGCTAAGTCACCAGACTCGGAGCAGCTCTGTCAAGCTGAGCCAGTTTTTATTCTTTTCAGGGCAAATGTCTTTCCCCTCCAGTAAAGACTCACTGTACCAGAGATGTTGCTTCCTCTGGTGCTTTATTCAATGGGCTGGATACCAGTTCCTTTCTTGAGGCTGTTACTTGGTCTTCTCTCCATACCTTCACTAAGCATTATAAATTGGATGTTATTTCCAGAGCTACATCTGGCTTTGCCTGGGCAATCCTGAATGGGTTTTTCGAGGGTTCTTCAGTGCCATCCTCCTCCTAGATGTCCTCTTGAGCTTTAGTACTCTCCTTTATGTAAGGAATGCTGCAACAGTGATATGGAAGGACATAGTACAGTTGTGTAAAATCTTACCATAAGAGTAGATGTTCTTCTCTTCACTGATGTAGTATTTGCTCCCTCCCTGCTGCACCCTCTGTTCTAGCATGTTCTCCTTGCCCTCCTGGCTGAGTTTTTTTTTTCTTTCTCTTTTCTCCTTCTGGGTGCACATGTTCTTTCTGGGCCCTTGGGACATTCTGTTCCTCCTGGGGCTTTACAGTTCTGAAGTGTGTGCATCATACGTCACCTTTACGCCCTATGATTTGCACAGGTAGCACACCTCTGATGTATGGTGTCTGTAAATACTAAAGACTTTCGTATACTGCCAGGCATTGGGCTATCCTTGATAGGAGATCTCTTACGTAAGAAATACTGCAACAGTGAAGAGATGGATATCTACTGTTCTGGTAAGATTTTACACAGCTGTACTTTCAGACTTTTTTCAGGCTTCCAAACTTTTGTTATAGTATAGCCAACATATTCAGAATTGTCATTCTCTTGTATCATTTGCTGTTATTGCTCTGCTCAATTCAACAGTGAAAGGGAAAACTGATGATGGATTTATTTCTTCTTCTTTATCAGGGAAGATTCCAGTGTGCTTTCCTGCCTTTTTTTTTAATAACTTTATTAAATTATCAGTAAAGACATAGGCAAACATGCATTAATATAAAAGAAAACAAACCATATTAGCATGCATCTGGTTACATACATTATACATCACAATTGTTCTTTTTTATAACTGTCACTCCAACATTACATAAATTGCTCCATTCCGGTCTTCTGTTAAACGTCATTCCTTCTCCAGAATATTATTCTGCATGTTCACACAATTTAAATTTATTTATGTGCAATTTGCAACTTCCCTTTTCTAAAGATCCCACATCTAGTAATTTTTTGTAATTGCTTTTTTTGGCAGCCATCAGAATTAAGCTTAGCAGTACCTTAACTATGTCTGGGCAATTCAGATCCTGTATCCCAGCTCAAAATAACCATTTCCTTAGTTACACCCATTTGCTTACCCAATATATTCGACACTACTACATCAAACGCTGCATTCAACGAACGATTACTACATCAAAGTTTTCCCAGGGAAAGTAACTAGGTGGCCAGCATTGTGAATTAGCCCTTTTCCCCACTGTAGTGTCATCTCAGAGTTGGTATATATAAGTAGGGAGGTGTGGGGGTGAACCTCCCCAACTTTGAGAGTGTAAAATTATGTAGTTTGTTTTCTGGTTGCACTGGTGGCCAAGTAGTTTCTTTCCCTAGGAAAGAAGTTCGATGATAATAACATTCGCTGAACAGCTCTTCGATGGGTAGTGATTGATGAATAGGGTTTTGATGGTGATATCTTTCATGGAAATAATATAGACCCCCCCCCCCAAGACATATAATCCTAGTTACCTATGTCTTCCCCATCACAACTCCAACATTTTCCAGCTACCTGAGGAAAATTCTTTGGAGGCTGCTTGGGGTATAAAAATACCTATGCAAACATTTGCAAGCAAAAATCCTAGATCTTCTAGAGTTTGTTGCATACTTAGGAGCCATACATATGTCCTCCAATTGTTCTCTTTTAAATTGCTTTTCCAATCTCTCATCCTAATCTTTTCTAATTTCTTCAACTGATTATTATAATTACCATGCAATAGTTTATATGCCCCACTAATTATCCCATTTTTAACAGCAGCTTCATTTCTAGATTCAAGTAAAAACTCTACCAGAGCAGGTCTTGCACTTAGGACTCCCCTATCCCTTTCTCTTTGCCTGTACTCTGATATCGGTCCCTGGTAGAGAAGGCAGTCCCTAGCTTGCAATTCAAATGTCTTCATAGCCTCATCCAGTTCTGTTATGTTCCCCCTCTAGTTATTTGCTCCCAATACCTTGGTTCCTCTGCCAGTTTTCTCCAGTAAATTCCAGTCTCCTCTTGCTTGTACCCCTTCTTGCAGTCATCCCTATTGGCAAAATCTCCATTCTTTTGTTGTCTTAGTTCTTATAATAGTTTTTGCTACTTTATGAGTATAATATTCTGTATGGCTGCTGCTGTTCTCTAAAAGGATCTGCGTCCAGCATTCTTGCCTTATTTCCTGAACTTCCTCCCTGTTTCATTATTATCCATTTTAACTTTGAATAATAACTTTCTGGTTGTATTATGTATATTAGCCTTATTAGTGTAGCTGTAAAATATCCCTTCAAATCAGGTAATCTTAAGCCACCTTCTTCTATTGGAAGGATCAGGTTGTCTCACTTAACCCTTACCCTCTTCCCATTCCTTCAACTCTTTAATAATCATTGTCCACAACTTCTCCGTTGGTTGATAAAAATATGCCTGACATTTATATAAAACTACAGGTACTAAAAATATTTTACCTGATTGTATCTTACTATACATAGCCATAAAAAAAGCTTCCAATTTCTTAGTTTTTGTATTATAATTTGTTTAGTTTCTTCACATGAATTCATAGCAGCTATAACAGAAGCCTTTTAAATCCATATTCCTAAATACTTCATCTTATCGTATCCTCATAAATATTGGTATTACTGAACCAATTCATGTGTGGGCACATAAAACAAAGACTATAGCTGTAATTTATCTTCATTAATTTTATATTCCAAAAAGACTTGAAACTCCCTCATGTCCTTTTCTAGATTTATCAGGTGCAAAATATTGTCTGCAAATAAAGTCAGCTTTTCTTGATTACCTTAACAATTATATCCTTTAATTTACAAGTGTCTTATTTTCTTTGCCAATGGCTCTAAATGTAAAGTAAATGACAAGGGAAAATTGGACACCCTGCCTGGTTCCTTTGTTCAGCCACAACTTGTCAGAGTGGAGCCCTTTTAATTCTTGCCTCTGATCCTGAGTATATCCTCCTAATTAACCTTATGATTGAATCAGAGAATGCAAATGCTTCCATTGCCCTACTCATAAAATCCCTGATTACTCTCTTGAATGTTTTCTATGCATCAAGACCCAACAGCAGCAGTATTTCCTTACATACTGCCTTTCTCTGGATCATCACTGTTCTGTTAATTTTGTCAAATGTCTCTCCACAAACCACACTGATCCATATCCAACAAATTAGGCAATACATTTGCCATTTTTTTAGCTAGTATAATTATGGTATAAAATTGAAATGGGTCTATATGAAGCTGGATCTGATGGGTCTTTACTGTCTTTAGGTATTAGAGCCACCACAGTTTTCTTCCAAGATGTTGGTGCTTTTCCTTTTATAATACTGTTAAACAAAGCCTTCCAGATCTTTATCACTTTCTCCCCCCCCCTAACTTCCAAACTTTCACAGGAATACCATATTTTCCTGAAGACTTTCCTGCAGATTGATTATATATCACCATTTTATCTAATCTCATTTATTACGTGTCCACAATTTTTCCTTTGGTTGATAAAAAAAATGTTATTAACTGTTAATTGTTGAGCCTCATCTACCTCTAACCTTGGCATGCTTTAGTCTTCCATAAATATTTCCAATTGTGCTCTTTCTTGATTTACACATTTCTTTGTTTTATACAAATTTTCATAACATTTCTGAAATATCTGTAATACCTCTACAGGATCTCTGTTTTTTTTTTCTTGTTATAGGCTCCCCGAGTTTGCTGTTAACCCTTTCTACTTGCTGCTGCTTAAGTCATTATGCTAAACGTTTTTGTGTTCTGGAGTTATCAAAAAACATTTGCTTAAACGGCAGTCATTCTAAAGTCATGTATATTATCCTACTTTATTTTCTCATTAGCACTTTGCAGTTGTACCTCTTCTTCTGTGAGATAATCTTTGTCAGCCCCTCTAAATAATCCCCATTACTTAACCATATCACTTTTTCTTTTATTTCTACCCTGTATTTAAACATTTTCAAATGATCCCACTCACTAGCTATAGCTTCCAAAATAACCCTTGAATAATTTCCACAACCCATTTTGTAAATTCCTTCTTTTTAACAGGTAGGTGGGAAAATGCCATTGTCTCATTTTTGTCTTCATTAGCTTGCATTTTTACCTTGTTTTTATTTATGCATGATCTGAAATAGTTATTGGATGAGTGTCCAAGCTTTCGATTAAATGCACATATTCCTGTGAAATGTAATTTCTATCTGGTTTAGCCCAGTTATTGTACCTTGGGGAATAATATGTAAATTCTCTCAGAGTTACTACTTCATGTCTTCTGTACCAGATATTTTCATTAATGTCTTCAAACGTCTACCCTGTTTTGTTATATTTTCACTTCTAGGTCCCCCCTGATACATTCTCATGGTTGCAAACCAAATTTCACTCCCCATCTATAAGTAATATTCCCTGCTGAAAGCTGATTATTTCTCCCCAAATTTTGTTAAGTTCCATGACAGAAGTTTTTGATGGAATATATAAATACATGCATCATCCTTCTCCCTCGCCAGTAGGCCTTTACTACTACAAATCTGCCCTTATCCCTTCCCACCTTTTCTTGAATCCACACCCCCTCACAAAATTTAGTGAATAACCATTATCCTCATTATCTCAAGGCTTGCACTTCTTCCTGCAGCCTACTATCTTAAATTAAGACCTTGAAGGTACTGTCAGCACCTGTGTCAGTGTCTAAAGGTCTTTGCCCCCCCCTTCCCCAACCATCGAATGACTGCATCGCCAAGTTAAAGGAACTCAGCCTAGCAGCAAAGCACTGCTAGGAGAAACACTGAACTTTGCAGCACAGCAGGAGATGTTATTTTTCTATTTTTTATAAATCTTGATGGCACTAACAGTACCTGTGACCCACAATCACAAGACAACTTTGTCTTTGAGTTAAGGGCCTGTGACACCCCAGCCACCAAAGATTGTGCTTTTGAGTTCAGGAACTTGGACCAGGACCACGTCACTGCAAGGAGGGAGAGTAATCTTTACAACTACAACACAGCAGGAAATGTTCTTTATTTCTTCTAATTGTAAATCTTTACAACACTACCTATGACTTTTCAATCACAAAATGACTTTGTCTGCAGTTTAAGGACTTGTGGGCTAGCAAGTCCTGAGTAACTGTATTTTCAAGTAAAGGAACTCATAAAAATCAGCATAGGAACACATTGTTGCAAGGAGGAACAGTGAAACTTGCTTCTGTAGAAAAAAACAACCGTTATCTAACTCTTCTTTTATAAACCCTCAAAGCATTATCAATGTCTGTGACCCCCTCATTCATGAAATGACTGACTGTCAGTTAAGGATCACCAAACAATTGCATCTGTGAGTTTAAGAACTCTGTTTAGGAGTAAGTCATTGTAAGGAATGAAGATCATCGAACCTTAAACCATACGGCACAATGCTAAGTGCTCTTCATTTTTTCGAGCTGTTTGAAACCTTGAGTGCACTTTGAATGCCTGTGACCTCATGTCATGGAAAACAAAACTGCATCTGCAAGTTAAGGACCTATGAGCCACAACAACCGAATGACTGTATGAAAGTTAAGAACTCAACCCAGGAGCAATCCTTTGCAAGAAGGAACCTGTTTAACCTTGCTCTCTCCCAAATATCACAAAGTTTTAAAATATATTACTGTCAGAATTACTTGGAGATGTATTGGTTGAAAAGAAATGAGTAATTCCAAGCATTCTCACACTTGACACCTCTTTATAACAATATATTGAGCTGGTGACATACATCTACACTTCAGATATTATTTATGAAATTAGTTTTCAGGAGAATCTAGAAAATCTGACAGAAAACTGCTTAAGACAAACTGACATTTTTAAAGAAATGCTACAACCATACCAAAATCACAGACATGCAGAATGCTTTAAATGACATAGATGTAAGATTGAAAGAAGAGAAACACAAACAGAATACCTACTAAGGCAAAACACAAATATTAAACAGATGACCTGGAAAATAGAGAAAGTAGATGTAACATAAGAAATTTTGGTTTACCAGTAAAAACAGATGCAGTTTTTCAATTTATTTTTTAAACTCTTGGACACCAGAAGTATTATACCTCCAAGAAGGACGTCCCTGGTATTGAAAGATGACAACTGTAAGCATGTGTCTACCACTTCATCTTCACCTCCAAGATCTATAGAAATTAAATATCTTTCTTATATTGATAAAAAAATAATTCTTAAAACAGCATGGAGAAAAGGTCCATTGAAATAAACTCAAAGTAACATAAGATTTAAAAATAGCTATTCATCTAAAACTTTAGAATTGGGGGAAAACTGTTGGCCATGCATAAAATTTAAACAGAATGAATTAAAAACTCAAATATTCTTCTCTGCCAAAATAAAAATACACCTACCAAACGGTGTCAAAATCTTAAACAACTTAGAAAAAAATACTAGTTTTGGAAAGAACAACAACCTTATTCAAATGACTGGAGTCAATGATAAGACAACTCCTACCCTAAAAAGATCTTCAGAGAAAAACTCTTGGTCCAATATGAAAAAGAAGAAACAAAAAACTGAATCCATCACAAATAATGATAAACTCTCAAAGGCCTCTGCTACAAAGTAATAGGAACTTGCTTATACTTTATTTCTGCTAGATTAAACTTTCTCTACAGGATTGATATCAATAGCTAGGGTACATTGATATAATAAAAAATGTGAAATCAAACGGTTAAATTCCCTTTACACAAACTGCCGAACTTCATTATCTCCATAAAGTTAATTGTGTTTTTTTAACATTATAAATGATGACATTCCTCACAAAATATCTGTCTTAGCTTATTACAGCCTTATTAACATATGATTCCCTTTTCTGTATCAAAAGCTAACTCATTGCCAGCATGGTCATTGAATACACATTTAATATAATAGTTCTTTTTCTCTCAATATGCCATACAACACAGAGTGTGCTGTTTTCTTAGCTGGCATGGATGCTGTGTAGATAATGCAATACATCTCTTTCACTTTCTATGCCATGCTACATTTGATGTGCTGTTTACTTTAACAGCATGTTAGTAGATTGTTTGGTGGAAATGATTTTCTATACGTGTATGTGTTTTTTGTTTTGTAAGAGGACATCTGAATATCGTTGGCTGGTGAGTTGTGGATGTGCTGGTATGCAAAAGGGATGTGGTGTGCTAGATTGTTTTCTCGGCAAGTTATTTCATGTTTGGGCAGTGTTGACTTATTTAGATTGGGTTTCCACAGCTCTTTTCAGTTTAATCATACTTTCCTCTCTTAGTGCAAGATGTGTTGGTTGAATTCCCCTCAAGCACCTTCAATTATTGTTCTTGGATAGCCACTGATTGTTTCTTGAGGACACTCGACATCTACATGCATACTTTGAGCTCACCCTTCCATCTGCCAGTAGTATCCTGTTACACAGGAAGTCTTCTGGATTGTTCAGGGAAAGGTTTCCTACATGAATTTATTAATATGAATAGTTTGTTCCATGCTGTTCATTGTTGTATAAACTTCTCCCACTACTGTCATACTAATCCATAATCTCTGAGTGAATGCACTGTGATTTTAACATCCATTTAGGGGATAGCTTTGTACCTGAATGAGTTACGTACTTGTATTTCACTTTATGATGGATCATGTTGCCTATCTTTTTTAATAGCTGGCATCAAAATGTGCTGACAGTTATCTGTTGCCTTTGGCATAGAGGTGGTTCCCTTCTTTGCTGGTAAAATGTAGCTGCAGATAAAATAGTATTTTTTAACAAAGCATCAGGAAAGAAAAGGGATGTAGTCAAGGTCTATAGTTCATTTTTTCAGGGTCTTATTGTAATTCCAGGTAAATGGATTATACATTAATTTCCTATGTTGAATATTGGATATCTTGAATATATCCCTTCTCAAACAATTATCTATGTAACATATAGATACAACTTTATCTGTGAAATCTTGAAATGTTAATTACCTCTGATCTGTTTTGTTTGTCTGTCTTTAATAGTTGAAAATTTTGTGGAATATGTTGCTCAATTACTCCTATTATCAAGATAGCTATGTTTACTATTTTGCACTATTTCTCTTTGACAAATATATGTACTAAATGACATCTGATCTAAGTAAGACATATATGTATATTACCCTTACTTTGTGATGCTGTGAATTATATCCTTAATGATTATTATACTAAGGACAGAGTTATGTTTAAATGGTTCACATTCAATAACATAAAGGAAAAATGTGGTGGGATAGCAGACTTGAAAGGAGGAGGGAATGTGAAAAAAAGGAAAAAGAAAACGAGTAAAGATAGATAAAGTAAGAAAAAGAAAGAAGGAAAAAGGGGTTGTAGACATTTTTTCCATCTTAATTTAAGTACTCTGATCAATCTCTCTATACATTATATTCTTAATATATAATTATGTTGTTATACGTAGTTCTCATTAATATTGTACATTCTCTGTGGAGCTCTATTAACTTTGGGTATTCTCTTATTTACATAAGGTTTAGGTAACTTAGTAACGGACAGTTTGATAGATGTTTGTAAATTCCATGTTTTAATTAACATGCATTTTTTACTTTTTCTATCTTTTTTATGCCTGAATTGTTAGTTGTAACACTTCTGAAAATTGCGGAAGCAATCTGTCATTAGATATCTTTATATCACTTTGTTTAGGTAATTATTTTTTAATATTTGACTTGACTCATTCACAGATTTATCCATGTTATCCTTAAACATTAATGGTTTAAATAGTCTTAAGGAAAAGATCTAACCTGCTACATTACTTAAATATAAAAAAAAATCACAAATAATTTTTCAAGAAACACACTTTAAACACATAATGAAAGAAATATGGAAGCCTGGCAACTTCTTAATAATGGCAGAATCCTCATTTAAAAGATGAGAATAGGGTTACTATTACTCTGGAAGAAAAACATATCGTCTCCATAGATTATTGATAAATAAGAAGATCAAGAAGCTCTCCTGACTCTCTTAGTCATAAAATATAACAATAGACTATGGCCTTTAGTTAATTTATATTGGTTTCCTGGAATGGGTCAAAACTTAGCTAAAAAACATCTAGATATCATTCATAATAAATATAAAGGTAATTTAATAATAGGGAGGCTTTCAACTGTAATATTAGATGACACAGATACAAACAATAAGAAATGTCAGAATGACCTCAACTGCAAAAGCACTGAAAGATTGTATAGAAAACTTTCAATTTAGAAGACACATTTAGTCTGAGAGACTCAAACTCACTACACTTTACACAAATGCTTATAAATATGGTAAGCAAACAAGAATTGATAAAATACTAGTCTCCCAGGACATAATTTCAAAGATATCTGGATGTAATATTGTCCTGTGTCTTATATTTGATCATAATGCCATAGTGCTAAAATTCCAAATCAGTTTTAAAAAGTTATCATTTGTGACTGGAATACCTGCTTACATTACCAAACAAAAAGACTTTAAACATTGGCTTATGTCTGAAATTAAATTTATTCTCAATATAAATAATACTAATGATATTAATATAGTTATGATTTAGGACTCACTAAAAGCTTATATATTTGGTAAAACACTAACTTGGTAGAAATAAAAAAGAATGTGAATCAGAGTTAATAAATATTTAAGCACAACTTCTAGAGCCACAAATGGAAATAAATCTGTAGCAAAAGAAATAGAAGATTTAAATAAAAGATACTCAGCTGTCTTATCTCATAAATCAGCTTTGATCTTAGAGAAGTTAAAAATTGCCTAGTCTCCCAAACATACACATAACTTGTCAAAAATCATTAAATTACAAACCAAAAGCAATACTATTTTGGAAATAAATATTAAAAATAATAAAGCTACTACAGATATTGGTGATATTCTTGATGCTTTCAGACAGTATTACATATGTCTAAATCAAAATTCTGAAATTGAAGATAATATCCAAATCTAAATTTGACCAGTCTTTTGTTAAGAGGATCCCCCCTGAATTAAAAGATAACCCATATAAACAAATTTCATGCATAGAGATCTCAGACAAAATCAAGCAACTTAAACCTAATAAAGTCTCAGGCATAGATGGCATAATAATAGAAATATGTAAACTATTTCCTCCTTCCATCATCTATTTTTTCACAAAACTCTAATAGAAGTTTAAAGTCAAGAAACAATTTGTCTTTCATGGAAATATTCACTAGTGGTGGTGCTGCAGTAGCGTTGTCGCCTCACAGTAAGACGCTGTCTGGTTCGATTCTCAGCTAGAGCGTCTTCTGCGTGGAGACATGCATGAATGGGCATACCTTCGTTGAAGGTTGTGCATCAGGGCTGGTAACTCGGCACATAAAAATCAACTACCAGTCATTAGCGGACCGGAGTTCAGCTGTGGTGACCCCTAACCGGGAAAAGCTAAAAGACACAACAACAACCATATTAGAAGAAAATAAAAATCCCTACCTATATACCTCATGCAGGCCTATATCACTTCTCAATAATGACTACAACATTTTTATGTCCATTCTTTCAGATAGAAGAACTTGTATCTCAAATAATTAACTTGGACCAAACAGGTTTTTATTTCAAATATAAACTCATAATATTAAAGGAGTACTAATTCTTATAGACTGTTTCAATAACAGGAAAGAAGAAGCTGTTCTAGATAATTTAGATATTGGAAAAAGCCTTCTGTTCTTTGAATTGGAATCATTTGTTCAAAGTATTAGAATTATTTGATTTTACCTATCTGTTTTATCTCACTTCTGAAGAACATTTATAAAAATAATACTGCTTATGCTAGACTTGGCCCATTTGTATTGGAATATATTCCCCTGGTCAAGGGTACAATACTGTGTTGTCCTCCTCCTCTGATATTTGCTATATCCATTGAAATTTTAGCAATCTCAATTCAAACAAACCTGAATATCAAAGGTATAGAAATCTTAAAAAAAAAAAAAATGAATAACTAAAATCATGCTATATGCTGATGATATATTACTAACTCTTTCTGAATCAAGGTCAACTTTAAAGGAGTTAGACTTTACTATAAAAAAGGGCGGCCACGGTGGTGCAGTGGTTAGCATTGCCGCCTCACAGCAAGAGGTTCTCCGGTTCGATCCTCGGCTGGGGTGCCTTCTGTGCGGAGTCTGCATGTCCTCCCTGTGGTCGCGTGGGTTTCCTCCGGGTGCTCCGGTTTCCTCCCACATCCCAAAGACATGCTGCAGGTGGATTGGATACTCTAAATTGGCCCTAGGTGTGCATGTGAGTGTGCCTTCTGTGGAAGGTTGGGCGCCGGGCTGGCAACTCGACACCGTAAAACTCCACTGCCATTCAATGTGCGGACAGGTGATCCGCTGTGGCGACCCCTAACCGGGATAAAGCCGAAAGAAGAAGAAGAAGAAGAAGACTTTACTATAAAACTATTTCAATCTTATTTGGGTCTCCACTTTAATAATTGAAAATCAAAAATGTTACTTATAAATAAAAAAGAAACCCAGAAGTACATAAAATAGATATCATAGACAAACAGGTTACATCATTTCAGTATTTAGATATTACCTGATTGAAAACAAATGATGAAATAAAAATTATAAACAATAAAAATATTTCAAACTTATTCTCCAAATGTAACAAAACCATAATATTCTTTGAGGATAGACTACAATTTATAACATTTATTCTTTTTCCCAAATTGCTATGAATAGCACAAGCCCTCTCCCTCCTTCCGGATAAAAGCCATATTAAAGAAATTCATAAACAATTACTAAAATTCATTTGGTTCCCCAAGAAACTATGAATAATATTACAAGATAGCCTTGCATCATACTAAACCTTGGGATTTAGGAGGAATCAGTTTCCCTGATATTTTAAAGATTGATACTTTAACATAAGAATCAATAATACTAAATTGGGTGGACCCCAGCTATGACTCCAATTGGAAAACATTGCAGTTTGTTCTCTTTAATAAAACTAATGAGTCTAAATTACTAGTCAAGAATTATTTGGCATTATCTATGTAACCATTATACAATGTAATTTTTCTACCCCTTTATTCTGCATCTTTTTGAATCATATTTTGAAAACTTTTAGAAATACAATTCTCAGCAGAATAGATCTGAAACATTGGTTTGAGACCATCATTCCATTTAGCATAACAAAAAAACATTTTCAATAAAACCCATACACAGAAATTCTTTATTTGGGAATCTATGCGTTTTATTTGTTGGCAACAATGCTTTAAAGACTTAAAAGTTGCAACATGACTTAGATTCTCAAGATCGGTTATTGTTATAGAATATAAGGTCACAGACAGCTGATAAATGCTTAATGCTTTCTCAGTTGCATCATACAAATCCTAAATTAATTAAACTTTTTTCTGAAATATATAATAAACCATATTAGATTAGGTCATATCACTTCTCTATCTACAGATCACAAATCCCAAATACTAACATTTATCAGGAATACATTTTGGTCTCATTATTTGTGTGTCTTTTCCTGGACATTTTTATATAGATCTTTTCCTAACCCAAAACAGATTGGCCAAAATAAACAAAAACAGCAGTATAACATGCTGGAGATGTACTCAGATATGCATTGCTGATTGGATACATGTTTTCTTTGACTGCCCTTCTTTAAAATCCTTTTGGAATAATGTTGAGGAATTTATGAAAGCTATATGGTTTGATATCTTAATTTCTCAGTTTCTAATCTTATTTAATGTAAATGGAAACTGCAAGATGGAAAATATCAATCTCTGCTTTGGACCATTTTAATGGTGGAAAGGAAAATATCACTAAATAATGGAGGAAAACCTCACCACCACAATTTGAAGAATTTTTATTTTCCTTAAAAGAAACTGCTATCAGACAGACTGAAATAAAAGAAAGCAGGATATATCCTAAATCAGTTAACAACTGTCCTTGAATAAAAGTAATATCTCTCATTTGTTTATTTGAACAGAAAGTAGTTACTTGAAATCAATAATTTCTTTACAGTGATAAATTGTTTATGTAAACCTCTCATATTTATTGTATTGTAAATACTGTACTTAGTTTTTAATCTGTCTTAATTTCTTTAGTTTCATATTATTATTTGCAACTGTACTAATTGCATCTTTGTTCTATTTTTTAAAAACAACAATAAAAAATTGAGTTAAAAAATGAAAACGGTGGAAAATAAGGGCAAATGGTGGTATAAAACAAGGCTCCAGACTTTGTCAAGTTGAGTTTAAGGTGATTTCACTTCAACCAATGGGCAGGCAAATCTAGACAGCTGTTTAAAATAAAATATGGTACATGATCATGAGAAGAGGAGGAGGAAAGGTTAAATATCCTCTTCATATGCTTTATGCTTATTTCTCCATGCAATGACCTTACTAATGTTAATATGTATACCTTGAGCAACAAAGGAGTCAAGGTTAGAACCCTGTGGCATGCCTCACACACGAGGGAAATTTTATGTTAGAATCAATCACAGAGGTCATCGCCGAGAAGCAGCTAGAGAGGTAAAAAAAAAAAAAAAAACACTCCACCACCATGTCTGGAAAGCTAAAATATTATTTCAGGAGATCACATGATTCATAGTCTCAAATGCTATTGACAGAACAAGTAGAACTAGGAGAGACTTCATTCATTGGTCCCTTGCCACACACAGGTCATTTAGCACCCATACAACGGTAGTCACAGTACTGTCTCTTGATCTGAAAACAGACTGACTGGAGTCTTAGGAGGGCATGAGATGGGTCACCGCAAGTGAACCTGGCTCCTCAGCACTGCCTTCTGGTCAGTCAAAGGCAGTAGTCAAATTACTCACCCACCTCAGATAATGACAAATGACCGGCTCTAATTTTTCTGCTGATCTGGGAATACCTAATTTTAAATGGACCAGTAAGTAGACCAAGAGACTGTCCCCACTGCTATGTCCCTAATTTCAAGACCAAGCGAAAATATTAACTCCAAGTAGTGCCCAGATTTATGGGTGGTAGTGGAAGCTACATGTGTGAAGCTGAGTCAATCCATAAGATTGAGTAAATCCATTACAAGTTCACAGGTCTCATCAATGGTCCAAGTATTAATGTTACCAGGGATTATCCACCATGGGACTCTTGAATTAAGACAAGGAGGATATTTGCAATCTATTGCACAGAAGCCCAAAACAACAGGAATCTACTATTCTTTCCTGTTCCCATGACATTCTTGAAGTAGTTAAATACTCCATCTTCAACCTGGACTAAATACAAAATGGAAAAAATTAAATAGCATCATGCCCCTGAAGACCAACAGTACTTCTGCTCCATGTATCACAGGGAATAAAATGGAAACCCAGAAGGAGAAAGGTCTTCAGATGTGGACCAAAGCTGTCATCCAATCAGGTCTCCATTTTAAAATCCAGGTAGCAATCATAAAGCACATCCAGACTACATCTGGGCCATCAGTCACTGTCACCCTCATGCAAATCATTAGCACCTCCCAGCATCTTGACAAGGTATAGCGTTATTCCTAAATCCCATCGGCTCATCACTCTGTTTCATCTTTCTAAAATATTGGAAGAGACTGCTGCCTCACAGCTCTAGGGCCACACTGAAGTCCATGGCATACTTTCCAGGTGCCAGCATGGAGTCATAAAGGATCACCACAGCAGTACTGCCCTACTTATTCTCACTGAAACAGTCTACCATGTTGTGGACAAGGAATACACCAGGGCCAATTTCACTGATCTGTCCAATGCTTTTAATTTTTAAATATATAAGCACTTTTTGGCCAAGTGTAGGATTATCTTCCTTTATGTATATAACATTGTTATTTGGGAATCCAGTAGCTGTTTAGAACTTTATCTGCAGGTATTTTAGCCCAACTATTTCATTACTGTCAGCTTAGAGGGCTCAGAGTTAATATTAAGAACACCAGTGACATAGCCTTTAGTATGTACAAGTGCTTGTGCAGACACATAGGATCATCGAAAGTTACTAGGCTAATGACCCTAGGGCCCTTACAAGCCTAGCCAAGTTCTACCCTTATTTCCATGATCAGCACCTAATGCCTGTGTACAAGAGGCTTTTAATTTTAAAATATATAAGCACTTTTTGGCCTCCCCCAGGTAAATTTATGGTTACCCATCCAATCATTCAGATTGCATTTGAAGAGGACCAATGAGGTACTCTGACATGAAGTGGAAGCTTGTTCTAAAGGTGTGGTAACCTCTGAGAGACAAATCTGTCCGTGCAGCAGGTTCTATTAATGTTACATACCAGGTTAAGTTCTTTAGAGCAAGTAACCCATGTGCCATTTGACTTGCGTATATGCAGCATTTCCAATAAAGCAGGGTCAGAGATGACCTTATATGCAAGGCAGAGATCACCTTTGAGTAGCCTGCATGAAACAGAATAAAGTGACAGTGATTTCAGACAATCCATATAGGACAGATGCTGAAGACCTTGAATTTTCCTTGTGAGGAACCTTTGTAGTTTCTCTGATTGCTGCAGGTGCTTGGAAAAGTACATACCAAATGGAGCATTGTGTTCAATTGTTGGCCTGATAAGGGAACAACAGGGAGGTTATAGCTTCTTTTTTTCTGGAGGCAATGCCCTTACTTATGAGATGAGCAATATTGAATGCCCTTCTTACCACTGTGGAGACATTTTGATCAAACGTCAGATTGCTGTCATCCTGTGTGCCCAGATCTCTTACCAATGAGTGCAGACATAGGGTGTTGCTATTGATGTAATAGTTAGCAGGAACATTGCACTTGCCGACAGGGATGACAATACATTTTTTGCACTGAGTTTAAGGCCATGACTTTGACACCAATCATTTGTTTGTATAAGACCCTCTTGTAGGATGTTGACATCATTTGGAGATTCTATGACCGCTCACAGTTTGCAGTCATCAGCAAACTGGAATTTTCATGGCTTTGGCCATGATGGTAGGTAGTACGGGACAAAGGGGGAAGGTGGTCAGAAGCTAATGGGGTTTGTCAGTAGCAGTACTGATCAGGCAGAAGTACAGTATCAACATTCATTTAAACAAATGAAGTTAGGTAATACCTTAGCTGTTTTAATAAATAAATGTGTATGCAACTATGAGAACTGGATAATCTTTTCTGGCTATCACTGTTAGGTTGAGGAAGGTGAATAACTGCATACTCTTGAATGCTTCTTACCTATTATCAACTCCACCTCTTCAAAAAACCTGCAGATTAATATGCTGTTGGAAGAAGTTGACAGCTTCATTGTAGCCATGCAGTCAAGCAGGTGCTACCTAGTCACCAAAGACTCATATTTATTTATTTATTTACCTTTGTTTACCGGGATAGTCCACTGGGCCAAGGTGAACCCATTTTTAGGGGAGGTCCGGGGAGAAAAGCTCCATAAATAAAGTAAAAGTATATTACACAGTACATATATAGTATATTATGTGACAAACGATAAACATAAAAATGTGAAGTGTAGTACAAATTCAATACAGCAACATGCACTGGAAAACTAAAAGATCGTACAATCTGATCAATATGCAGTAGTAACCTGTCAGACCACGTGCATGTCCAGCATAGTACAAGGTACCATACGCTGCTCTTAGACCACACTGAAGGGCCCTTTCTCAGCTTCTTAGTCTGAAGCAATATTTCAGAACTCATACCTTTCTATCTCCATTGCTGTTAACACTCCAAAAATGGTCTTCCACCTTCCTAACTAGAAGGGATCTTCCATCTGGAGGGTGGCATCCTATGCCAGCTCAGTCAGTTTGCAGATTATTCTGATGCATCAGACCCCTGCATTGTTTGGGTCTGTTATTCTGTGATCAACCTGAATGCCTTTGCCATATAGGTTCATAGGTTCATACTAGGCTATCTGCCCAAGGGCATTTATAAGCCTAGCCCATAGTTATGTGGCTTTCGCCACCCCTTTAGTTTGAATAAAAACTATGCCTATCATTTTGCTGTGCCTCTGTCAAGCAGTGACACTGAAGTAATCCCTGGGGTATATCTGCAATCTCCCATCCATTGGTCAAGATTCCTCTTGAACAAGGCCAGAGAGGTGCTCTGCCTCACATGTACCGGGATTTTGTTCCACAGCATAGGGAGTCTCTGGGTGATGAATCTGTCCCTCCAGCACGTTCTATTTATAACCGTGTCAAGGTTTAAGTCTCCGCCCTTGTGGTTCTGAGGGATCTAGATTTTTGAGGTGAAGCATATTCATCAAATCTGGGTTTGACATGGCCTTATATGTCAGGCACAGGTCACCTCTGAGCAAGCGGTATGAGACTGAATAGAGCTGGAGTTCTTTCAGTCGGGCAGCATAAGACATATTTTTGAGACCCTTTATCCTTTTGGTGAGGAACTTTTGGGTCCTTTCAAGCTGCAGCAGGTGTTTGGTCAGATACATTCCGAACGGGGCATTGTACTCAATCATAGGTCTAATGAGTGATGAGTACAGGGGGACGATGACCTCCCTTGATCTAGATGTGAATCCCTTCATGATCAGGTGGGCGATATAGAAGGTTTTCCTAACTACTTTAGCAACATGAGTGTCAAACGAAAGGCTACTGTCAACTTGGGTCCCCAGATCCCTGATGACTTTTTCTGTGCTCAGTGGATTGCCACCTATATGGTAGCTAACCTTGTTTTTCCCAAAGGGTATGACTATGCATTTTTTGGCGTTTAACTTCAGGCCATGGCTCTGGCACCAGTTATCCGTTTCTGTGAGGCCCTTCTGGAGGATATCTGTGTCAGATGTGTTTTCGACTATGGTGCCCAGTTTGCAGTCATCTGCAAACTTTGTCAGCCATAACCCTCCTGTGTTTGCTTGTACTTCAGAAAAGTAGATGCCGAACAAGAGTGGACCCAGGACTGAGCCCTGTGGGACACCACTTGTGACAGGCTTTGAGTCTGACATGGCTCCAGCAACTCTGACCCTGTGGGTTCTGTCACTTAGCCAGTTTGCAACCCATCTTGTGATGTATGGGTTTACATTCAAGCTGATGAGTTTTTCGATGATACCTGAGTGGGGTATTGTGTCGAAGGCCTTTGCCAGGTCGAGGTAGGCTGTATGGACTGCCTTTCCCTCATCAATGGCCTTGGTGACTGTCTCGAAAAAGTCAACCAAGTTTAAGAGGCAGGATCTGCCTTTGACAAAGCCAAACCGGGTTGGATCCAAAGTCTGCAAGTTTCCTATGTCTTTATTTATGAGTTCCATTATGATCCTCTCTATGGCTTTGCAGATAAGGCTTGTCAAGCTAATGGGGCGGTAATTTCCAGGGTCTGTGGAGGCACCGCCCTTATGAAGTGGGACCACAGTCGCCGTGCGCCACTCCTTGGGTACGTATCCTGAGGTGAGGCTAAGATTAAACAGCTGTCCCAACTGTGGGTTTAATTCCTCGTTGAGTTCATGAAGCACACAGCCGGGGACACCATCCGGTCCCATGGATGCTGTGTTTTTTGCCTTAGTGAGGGCAGTTATCACCTGTGCGACGGAGATGTTTGGGGGCTACAATCCTCTGGAATAGATATCTCTCCTTTGGGGAGGGAGTTTGCACTGAACCTGTCAGCCAGTATGTTGGCAATGTGTGTAGGTTCAGTAATTTTCACATCATTTTGAACTAATTCTGAGCATATCTGGGAGTTTCCTCCTAGGTTTCTAACATAGCTAAAGAAGGCCTTATGATTCTCTTTAGAGTCCTTGGCGATTTTTCTCTCAAAATTTACCTTGGATGATTTTATGAGAGCTCTTAGTTTTTTACTTATAATGATCAAATGTGTCTTACCTTTCAAGGATTTTGCTCTATCTTGTAGTAGCTTCCTCCTTTTGTTGTAGAGCTTGTTTATGGCTGGGGTCCACCAGACTGGACGCTTGCCTTTGGTACAGAGAGTCTTAGTTTTGTTTGGGATTGCCTGATCCATGCAGTCCTGTAGGTGCTGGTAGAAGGCATTTGTAAGTGATTCAGCGGTTTGAGTAATGTTTACCACTGGCTCAGGGGCCTTAAAGGAGACCACACTAGTTTTTAGAAGTGTGAAATCGGCTTTTGAGAAGTTTTTCACTGTGGTCTTTTTGTTTCAGGTGGGGCGGGATGAGGACCTCCAGCGAGATTAGTTTATGATCTGATCTCACCAGTGAGGGGTATACTTCGGTGTTGAACATTTTGATCCCATGTTCGTGATGATGAGATCAAGTATGTTTTCTCCTCTTGTGGGGATGGTGACTAGTTGTTCCATGGCATTTGAGTTTATGAACTCCAGGAATCTTTGGGTTAGAGTGTTCGGGCTTGAGTAGTGTCCCCAGTCTATATTAGGGTAGTTGAAGTCACCTAGTATGATGGTGTTTGGAGATACATTTATCCCCTCCAATGTTTTCAGGAAGGCCATGTGAGGTTCCTGAGTTTGAGAGGGTGGCCTGTAACATGCTACAAATTGCAGAGCAGTCTTGCCTATGGTTAATTGCACCTGGATGGTCTCCGATGCATCGTGCGTTGCCACCAACCTTGAGGTGTGGGTGTCCTTTATGAATATGGGCACCCCCCTCCTTTCTTGGTGTTGTCCGGATTTTGGGGCCGGAACGCATGATATGAGGTGAAACCTGTTAGTGCTGGGGTGCTCTCAGGGGCCTTGAACCAGGTTTCTGTCACAGCACTGACATCAATGTTCTCCATATTGAGAAGGGCCTCGAGTGCGTGCATCTTGCGATTGAGACTTCTGGCATTGAGCAGCATTACCCTTAGTTTATCTGTTTATCATGACCATGTGGAAGTCAAGTTTACTACAGTGTTCTGCATCCATGCCCTCCTGTTTTTTAAACAACTAATTTATCCACAGATTGCAACACTTACAGCTGCAAGCATAAAATATGTCATAGAGCCATACAAAGAGCAAATAATATAGAGGCACATTTGTTCTACACATTTTAACATGTCAGACATTCATTGAAAATTCCATCTGCCAAACATTTACAATAGGTTTCGATGCCAGAAAGAAGGAACAGTCCCAAACCATTTCCATAAACATATTCTTACCACCTGCCAAACATTTGGTAGATTTTATAGCATTATACAAAGATAACTGACTTTATGCTACAAAATTATGCACGATATCCAAGGCATCTATTTTACTAAAGCATTCTCTGAAACTGAATTTCTGTGTAGGCAGTTTTAGATTCTGTATTTTGGACACTATTAATTTTATATCACCTGTAGGACAGACCACTTCTTTTCATTTTCTAGTTGTTTTTTTTGGCAGCCAACATTTAAAAAACTTACAAAATTCTTTCAGGTCTGCTTAATGGGTTCTATATTATGTTGTTGAAAGGGGTATTCATCGAACGCCCTTTCATCTACAAGTAAACACCAAACTACCAAAACTTCGAACGGCCACATAAGTGAATTTTTCCCAGGGGAAAAAAATGTTTGGGCAACAACAAAGAAAACAAACTATCACACCCTACAAAGGGGGGGCTTTGCCCCTCATACCCCCCCAATGTGGGTGGCTGGGTCCCCCACTCCTCCTAACTAAATATACAAACTCCAAGACTGCACTACAGTGGAGGAAAGGGCAAATTCCCGACAACAGCCAAGTTATTTTTTTCCCCTGGAAAAAAATCACTTATGTGGCCATTCGAAGTTTTGGTAATTCGGTGTTTACATGTCAATGAAAGGGCATTCAATGAACAGCCCTTTTGACAATGTAAATGGAACCCTGCTTAATGTATATTTCTAGCAATTCCTTTTCCATTTTAGCTGGAAACACATACACTTCTCCAGTATAAGCAAGTTTTCCCGATATGTATGTATTCAACATATGTACCTTTTTAATATGTGATAAATTAAACCTTTTCCACCATGCAGATATTTTTTTATTTCTTCCAGTTTCACTTTCCACTAATTCAATGTGTTTTCATATTCCTCAAATTTAACCCCTAATATATTAATTTCCTTTATGTTATAATACATTCCATTTATCCTCTCTATTTCAGCAAAACCCCTTGCTTTTTCCTTTATTTAATCTTAAATCTACCTTTTAAAACTTTTCAATTCTTGTAACACTTCCATTCATCAATCCTTTATTTTTGTTAAATAACCAAATCATCTGCATAAGCTGGATGTACTGGTTGGTATCACATCTAGCCAACTTCCTTCATCTATTTATGGCATAAAAGTCTGAGTAATTGCATTCATGACTAGAGCAAAAATGCACATACTTAAGGTGACACCCCTGCTTAACACCTCTTCTTACCCTGATCTATTTTCCCATATATCCATTAACCATTCAATTCACTCATGAATTTCCGTGATGAGTTTTTATAGCTTCCAATATTTTTTTTTTATTTTTATTCCATATACTTCTAAAATTTTCTGCATTGTCTCATGACTTACCAAATGCCTTTTCTGTGTCACACTAACAATCTTACCTAATTTTTTTTTTTTGGTCACGATCATAGTTCTATTTCCCTTGCATTTATTAATATTTCACTTACTTCTCTCCCTTTTACAGTAAACATGCCATTTCCTATTACTTCAGTCAACACTTTTTGCATCTTTTTCTATTATTCTTATAAATACTGTCAAATTAATATTTTCTAAAGTTATAGGTTTCCAGTTTCTTGTAGCTTTCCTTTCATCTTTTTCCATATAAATCGTATCACCTCACTACATACCTTTTTTTCTGCACTATCCCTTTATGTACCCATTTAATACTTTTCAGAAAGCCACATTTTCTTCCATCTCCAAATTGTTGTAATATTCATAACTTAGTCCATCTAATCCTGATGCTGACTCTTTTCTCCCTTCTTTTATTACTTTCTGCACTTCTTCCACAGTAATTTCCTTTTCCAGTTCTACGTTAGTACCTTCAAATATTTTTAACATACCATTGATGTTTCTTATCCTTCTTTTCATACATTTTACCTATAAATCTTTCCACTACATATATTACTTCTTTTTGTTTACATCTTACACCACCACTGTCATTATAGCTTTCTCTCTGTTTTTGTTATACTTTTTTCTAACTCTTTTAATCTGTTTCCTTTTTTGCAATTCCTACTTGAAGCTTTTCCATTACTTCCTTATATTCCTTTTTATTTTTCATTCTTTCTACAATAAAAGATTCTTATACTTTTCTTTAAACACTACCCACCATGCAGACCAATTTTCATAAAATTCCCTCATTGTAATATGTTCTTTCCACAATTTCTTACCCCCCAGCTTCATTTCTTTTGTTTTACTAATTTCACCAGTTTACCTTTTTATTTCTTTTCATTCTTTTATCTCTCTATTCTCACATATTCTTACTCATACAGACCTGTGGTCAGAAAACTCAGCAATTTTCACACCTTCTCGTATTCCTTCCATTCTATTAGAAAATATTACATAATCTATCCTGGTTTTAAATACAATAGGTTCATAGGTGTGTACTAGGCTAATGGCCCTGGAACCTTTACAAGCCTAGCCCATAGGATTACCCTGGCATCGTGCCACCTGAACTTACTTCCCAGTCCCTCTTGATCACCAACGGGCATATTCTATTTCCCATCCACTCATCAAAATTTCTCTCTAAGAGGGCCAGTGAGGTGCTCTTCTTGACATGTATGGGAAGTCTATTATTCCAGAGCATGGGCAGTCTCTGGGCTATGCACCTGTCCCTCCTGCATGTTCTGTTGATTGTGGTAATGAACCTCTGGAAGTCAACATTGTTTGATGAAAGCGCTTAACCTGTTGTTTAATAAAATTTTTGGAGACTGGCTTCCTAGGTGATTATTTTTTGATTGTGGTAATGAGGTTGAGGTCTCTTGAGCATGTGGTGTGGAAGGATTGGGATTTATTTAGATGTAGCATTTCTAACAGAGCTGGATCAGACATAGTTTTATAAGTCAGAGATCACCTCTAAGTAGGTGATATGAGACAGAGAATAGTTGGAGTTTTTTTGAGTCTGTCCATATAGGACAAGTGTTTAAGGCCTAGGATCCTCTTTGTGAGGTACTTTTGTGGCCTCTAAAGTTGTTGCAGGTGTTTAGTGAGGTACATGCCAAATGGGGCATTGTACTCTATGATTGGCCTAATGAGGGAAGAGTAGAGGGAGACAATGACAACTTTCTTCCTCGATGCAAAACCCTTTGTAATGAGAAGTGTCACATAGAAGGATTTTCTGACCACAGTGGCAATGTGGTGGTCAAAAGAGAGGTTGCTGTCAACCTGTGTTCCCAGATCTTTTTTAACTACTTCTGTGTTCAGTGGACTACCATCAATGTGGTAATTCAAGGGAACCATGTTTTTCCCAAGGTGGATGACACATTTTTTGGCATTGAGCTTAAGCCCATGGTTCTGACAGCAGTCGTTGGTCTCAGTGAGGCCTTTCTGTAGGATGTCAACATCACTTGGAGAGTTCATGATAGCACCCAACTTGCAATCATCTGTGAACTTTGTCAGCCAGAGTCCTTTCGTGTTGGCCTGGTCTTCAGAGAAGTAGATACCAAACAGGAGAGGTTCCAGGACTGAACCCTGTCAGCTTCTTTCACACTGTGGGTTCTATCTGTGAGCCAGTTTGCAACCCACCTAGTTATATAGGGGTTGATGCCTAGCTTAGTGAGTTTTTCTATGATTCCTGAGTGGGGAATCGTATCAAAGGCCTTGGCCAGGTCAAGATAGGCTGTATGAACCACCTTGCCTTAATCCACAGCTCTGGTGACTGACTCAAAAAAGTCGACCAAGTTGAGCAGGCATGATCTACCCTTCACAAAACCAAACTGTGGGAGATCCAGAGTTTGGAGATTCCCTATATTCTTGTTTATTAGGTCCATGATGATGCGTTCCATAGCTTTGCATATCAGACTTGTCAGGCTAATGGGACGATAGTTCCCAGGGTCTGTAGTCATTCCTCCTCCTTTGTGGAGAGAGATAACTGTAGCAGTGTGCCATTTGGTAGGGACAAAGGTTGATGTGAGGCTGTGATTGAACAGGGCACACAGGTGAGGTGCCAGTTCACTCTGTAGTTCATGTAGAACACAGCCAGGGATATTGTCAGGTCCCATAGAAGCTGTATTCTTGGCCTTCGACAGTGCTGTTTTAATCTGTGCAGCAGTAGTACTGGGTGCCTGGCAATCTACTGGTATTGTGATTGGTCCTTTGGGGGGGGGGGGGGGAGGTAAATTTGGCACTGAATTTGTCGGCCAGTATATTGGCAATAACTGTTGGCTTGGTATAGGAGGTGCCATTGTGCAGTAGCCCAGAGAAAATCTGGGTATTGTCATGGAGATTCTTTACATAACTATAGAAGGCCTTGTGGTTGTCTTTACTATCTGCTGAAATTCTGTTTTCATAGCTAGCTTTAGAGGATGTGATGAAGGATGTCAATTTTTGTTGAGGCTGATAAGGGAGTTTTTCCAGTCTTGGGACTTTACCTTCTTCCCCATTAGTTTCCTTCTTCTGTTGTAGAGTTTGTTTATGGCAGGGGACCACCAGATTGGCTTCCTTTTTTTGGAGGAGAGTGTCTTGGTTCTCTTGGGTATGACGAGATCCATGCATTTGTGTACATGTTCGTACAGTGCATTGGTGTATGATTCAGCAGTCATGCAACTGTTCTCCATTTACATGGGTGCCGTGATGTTAGCCACCTCTATTTTTAGGAGCCCAAAGTTAGCTTTGGAGAAGTTTTTCATGGTGGTTACCTTTGCAGGGGTGATGTGAGGGATGTGGATTTCCAAGGTGATTAGTTTGTGGGGGAGGAGTTGACTGTTGGTGTAGAGCAGCGGTTTCCCATGTTAATAATGACCAGGTCAAGAATGCTGCTACCTCTAGTGGGGGTAACAATGAGCTGGTCCAGGGCATTGGAATTAATGAATTCCAGGAAACATTGGGCAAGTGTATTGGTACATGAGTAGTTTTCCAAGTTAATGGAGAGGTAGTTGGTCACCCAGTATGATAGTGTTAGGTTGGACCCTAATATTTTCCAGGGTGCTTAGGAATGTGGAGTGTAAGTCTTGGGACATGGCTGGGGACCTATAGCAGGCTATGACCTGAATCAGTGTCTTACCCAATGTTAGCTGCACCTGAAGTATCTGAAATGCATTATGTTGGGCTACCAGTCTAGAGGTGTGCACATCCTTTGTGAATATGGAAATGCCACTGCCTTTGTAGCTTTGATACAAGTTCTGCGTCTGAAAGATGTGGAATGAGTTATAGCCTGGTAGTGCTGGAGTGCTTTCTACTGCCTTGAACCAGGTCTCTGTTACAACACAAATGTCAGTGTTCTCCATTTTAAGGAGTGCTTTGAGCGAGTGCATTTTGAGATTTAGACTTCCCTCATATTGCATTTGTTTGTAGCTGTTACAGTGGTAGTTTGGTCTTTGGAACACTGCCTTAAAAAGGCACTAGGGGTGGCAAGAATCTTGACTAGTATTCAGAAGCCCAGGAGTGACAGATGCAGGCCATCTTTGGCAAAGCTTCGAGGTCAGTCAGTCATGTTATCCCAGGCAGACAGATACTAGGTCCCCTTAGAATGACACCAGAAACTTAGCCAGTTGTTGAAATCAATAATTTTCTGCTTGTACTGTGCTATCATTCTTCCAAAAGTTATATATATATATATATATATATATATATATATATATATATATATATATATGAAGACAAAGAAGGTCCACTGGTATTTGTTATAATTAAATATAATAACAGAATATGGACCTTAGCTTATCTATATTGGTTCCCAGGAATTGGAGCAGGAATGGTTAAAAAACACCTAGATTTTATTTCCAACAATTATAAAGGAAATCTTATACTGGTAGGAGACTTTAATTGTACCTTAGAAGCTTCTAAAACCACCAAGATGTCTTTTCACATAGCAACTATTTCAAAATCCTTAAAAATGGATTGATTCATTTCATTTAATTAATACTTTTAAAGTAAAAAAATATAGATCCTTATTATCCCATAAAGACCATAGATTTGGAACACAAACCAGAATAGACAAATTATTCGTAGTTCAAGATTTACAAACAAAAATCCTCAACTTCTCAATAGTTCCATGCCCCTTCTCAGATCACGACTCTCTGATAATGAAGCTCCAAACAGAGTTTAAGCCTTTAATCCTTTCAACTAGAATTCCATCATATATCAAGAAAATTAAAGAATTCAGACCCTGGATGTTGTCAGAACTACAATTATTTCTTAATACAACAGAAATCAGTAGTCATGGGTTGGGACTCATTTAAAGCGTATTTATTTGATAAGACCCTTAGCTGGTACAAAAACAAAGTTAGAGAGTGGGAATCTGAATCATTAGACTTGCAAACCAGACTCTTGACAGCAAAATAAAAAAAAATCAGAATTGTCCAGAAGTCAAAAAAGAAATAGAGGAATTAAATAAAAAATATAATGAAATTGTAACATACAAAACTTGTCTAGCCTTGGAAAAATTAAAAATAAAGTCATTACCCCCCCCCCCAGATATCTAGATAACTTATCTACAATAATTAAAATATAATGTAAAGCAAATAAAATTTGTAGTATATATCATGAAAAGAAAGGGGAAAAAATATCAGATATAGGAGACATCCTTGAAGCATTTCGGTTCCATTATATGGAACACTTCAAAAGATCAATCTTTAAAAGAAGATTTAGATACCAACCAAATAAACTTAGATACAAACCTTATCAATATAAAGAAAATCAGTAAAACTTAAAACTAGACCTACAAAAACCTATATCCTGCAAAGAAATGGTTGACAAGATAAAAGAAAGTAACTCTAACAAAGCTCCAGGGATAGATGGTATAATTACGGAAATTTACAAACTCTTCCCTTCAACAGTAATCTCCCTTTTTCATAAAACTTTGCTAGAAGTCCAGTCAGAAGCAAAAATACCACCCTCATGGAAATATTCTCTCATAGCACCAATTCTAAAAGATAATAAACCATCAGACCTTTGCACCTCATACAGACCTATATCATTACTTAATAATGATTACAAAATGTTCATGTCAGTACTAGCTAACAGAATGAAAATTCCACTTTCAAAAACAATAATGATCAAACTGGATTTTTATATAACAGGCACACACATGATAATATTAAAAGAATACTTACTCTTATAGATTATGTGAATAAAGAAGATAGAGAAACACTTGTAATCGGATTAGACATAGAAGAAGCCTTTGATTCCAACTGGGAATATATGTTTAAAACTTTAGCATTATTTGAATTTCCTCCTCCCTTCATCTTATTACTAAAAAACATATATATTAATAACTTAGCCTACATTAAATTAGGTCCTTTCACCTCAGAATCTATCCATATAACAAAAGGTACTAAAGGATGCCCCCTTTCTCCTATTTTATTTGCTTTGGCTATAGAAATACTTGCAGAAATAACATGCAATAATCCAAGAATAAAAGGAATAGAAGTCTATGACCAGTCATCATCATCATCTTTCAGCTTTTCCCATTAGGAGTCTCCACAGCGGATCATCTATTTCCATTTCTTCCTATCCTCTGCATCTTGCTCTGCATGTCCTCTCTCACCACATCCGTAAACCTTATCTTAGGCCTTCCTCTTTTCCTCTTACCTGACAGCTCCATCCTTAGCATCTTTTTCCCAATATACCTAGCATCCCTCCTCAGCACATACCCAAACCAACGCAATCTCGTCTCTCTTGCTTTGTCTCCAAACTGTCCAACATGAGCTGATCCTCTAATATACTGATTCCTAATCCTGTCCATCCTAGTCCCACCCAATGCAAATCTTAACATCTTTAACTCTGCCACATCCAGCTCTGACTCCTGCCTTTTTGTCAATGCCACTGTCTCCAACCCATATAACATGGCTGGTCTCACTACTGTCTTGTAGACCTTCCCTTTCACTCTTACTGGTACCCGTCTGTCACAAATAACTCCTGACACTCTTCTCCACCCATTTCACCCTGCTTGTACTCTCTTCTTCACCTCTCTTCCACATTCACCATTACTCTGAACTGTTGATCCCAAGTACTTAAACTCGTCCACCTTTACCAACTCTTCTCCCTGCATCCTCACCATTTCTCTACCCTCCCTCTCATTTACACACATATATTCTGTCTTAGCCCTGCTGACCTTCATTCCTCTGCTCTCTAGATCATATCTCCACCTCTCAAGAGTCTCCTCAACCTGATTCCTACTCTCACTACAGATCACAATGTCATCTGCAAACATCATAGTCCACAGGGCTTCCTGTCTGATCTCATCTGTCAACCTGTCCATCACCACTGCAAATAAGAAAGGACTCAGAGCTGATCCTTGATGTAATCCCACCTCCACCTTAAATGGATCTGTCACTCCCACTGCAGTCCTCACCACTGTCACTCTGCCCTCGTACATATCCCGTACCACTCTTACATACTTCTCTGCCACTCCTGACTTCCTCATACAATACCACAACTCTTCTCTAGGCACCCTGTCATATGCTTTCTCCAAGTGGAGAAGACACAATGCAACTCCTTCTGACCTTCTCTGTATTTCTCCAATAACACTCTCAGAGCAAACATCGCATCTGTAGTGCTCTTTCCTGGCATGAAATCATACTGCTGATCACTAATCATCACCTCCCTTCTTAACCTAGCTTCTACTACTCTCTCCCATAACTTCAAGCTGTGACTGATCAATTTTATCCCTCTGTAGTTACTGCAGCTCTGCACATCACCCTTATTCTTAAAGATAGGTACCAAAACACTTTTTCTCCACTCCTCAGGCATCCTCTGACTTTCCATAATTTCATTAAACAATCTAGTTAAAAATTCCACTGCCATTTCTCCTAAGCACCTCCATGCTTCCATTGGCATGTCATCTGGGCCAACAGCCTTTCCATTCTTCATCCTCGTCATAGCTGTCCTTACTTCCTCATTGCTAATCTGTTTCACTTCCTGATTCACTATCCTGACATCATCCAACCATCTCTCTCTCTCTCTCATTCTCTTCATTCATCAGCCTCTCAAAATACTCTTTCCATCTCCTCAACACACTCTCCTCTCTTGTGAGTACCTTTCCCTCACTATCCTTTATCACCCTTACCTGCTGCACATCTTTCCCACCTCTGTCCCTCTGTCTAGCCAATCGGTACAGGTCCTTTTCTCCCTCTTTAGTGTCCAATCTCTCATTCAACTCTCCATACGCCTTATCCTTAGCTTTCGCCACCTCTCTCTTTGCCATGCACCTCATCTCCTTATACTCATGTCTACTTTCTTCATCTCTTTGACAATCCCACTTTTTCTTCGCCAGCCTCTTCCTCTGTATACTCTCCTGTACTTCCTCATTCCACCACCAGGTCTTCTTGTCCTCCTTCCTCTGTCCAGATGTCACACCAAGCACCTTTCTAGCAGTCTCCCTTACTAGTTCTGCTGTAGTTACCCAGCTGTTCGGTAACTCTCCACTGCCTCCCAGTGCCTGTCTTAACTCTTCCCTAAACTCCACTTCACAATCACCCTTTTTTAACTTCCACCATTTAATCCTTGGCACTGCTTTCACACTCCTCCTCCTCTTCTTGATCACCAACGTCATCCTACAGACCACTATTCTATGCTGCTTAACTACACTTTCCCCTGCCACCACTTTACAGTCTCCAATCTCCTTCAGACTGGCCCTCCTACATAGGATATAATCCACCTGTGTGCATCTTCCTCCACTCTTGTACGTCACCCTATGCTCCTCCCTCTTCTTAAAATACATATTCACCACAGCCATGTCCATCCTTTTCGCAAAATCCACAATCATCTGACCTTCTGCATTCCTCTCCTTAACACCATACCTACCCATCACTTCCTCATCCCCTCTGTTCACTTCACCAACATGCCCATTAAAGTTTGCTCCAATCACTAGTCTCTCACCCTTGGGTACACTCAACACAACTTCATCCAACTCACTCCAAAATTTCTCTTTCTCATCCATCGCACACCCAACTTGTGGAGCATATGCACTAACAACATTCATCATTACACCATCAATTTTGAGCTTCATAAACATCACTCTGTCAGACACTCTCTCCACGTCTAAAACCTTGGCATATTGTTCCTTTAGTATAACCCCTACCCCATTTCTCCTGCCATCCACACCATGATAGAACAATTTGAATCTGTTTCCTAAACACCTGGCCTTACTTCCCTTCCATCTGGTCTCTTGCATGCACAATATATCAACCTTCCTTCTCTCCATCATATCAGCTAGCTCTCTTCCTATACCAGTCATACTGCCAACATTCAAAGTTCCTACCCTCACCGCTACACTCCTAACCTTCCTCCTCTTTTCCTGCCTTCGGGCATGCCTTTGCCCTCCTCTTCTCCTTCGGCCAACAGTAGCCCAATTTCCACCATTCTAAAATAATGCTTTTTGCTGATATTTTATTAACCCTATCAAACTCCACTGAGTCATTAGGAGAGCTAGAAGAAGTAATGGAGAAATTATATAAGATTTCAGGTCTACACTTTAATAGATCAAAATCAAAATTTCTGTTTTAAATAAGAAAAAAAGAACTGCAAGTTACAGATAAGTCCATCATAGGAAAACAAGAACTTACGCTAAATTATTTAGGATAGTATTATGCAAAAAATATAAATGAAACAATATTAATAAATTATAAAAACATTATTGAAACAAAAATATATATAGAAAAGTGGAACAAAATTATATTAACTTTTGAAGACAGATTGCAATTCATAAAAATGGTCTTATTGCCGAAAATACTATATGTAGCATTAACAATACAGTTAATTCCTGAAAGATGCATTCTTAAAGAAATAAACTCATGTTTAATAACATTTTTATGGTATCCCAAAAAGAATAGAGTTGCTCTAACTCATCACATTAGACCCTGGAAACAAGGAGGATTGAACTTCCCAGAAATAGAAACATATATATAAAAGCATCTGTGCTTAGAAATACAATAGACTGGATAAACCCAAATTATTTTGCCAACTGGAAAGAATTAACGGCTATATTAAATGAATTTAATCTGTTAAAACATTTTAATAGTAGACAAATCAAACAAACCCTGGCACATACTATGCATAAGTATACAATATAATATAACAAAAGCTTCTAAAACAACACTGATTAATCATTACATCAATTCCTTTAGGAAACTTATCAATGCAAACATAGATCTAAAAGTTTGGTTTGACCTTTTAATCCCATTTACCATCACTAAGAACTTTCCTCACAAAATATATAGGGAAACAATAACCTCCTGGGAACAAAATGGATTCTTATGCTGGTTTCAATGTGTAAATAAATTAAATGTTTTATACATACGATAAAAACTGCTTACAATATTCCAACACAGGACTGGTTAACCTTACAAAGCATTCTAATGTACACTCAAGATGTATGCAGTTTAATTAATAATTCCTCATTTAAAGATATTCCAAATCTAATAAGTTTTCTGTATGAATTTATATATAATAGTTGTGAAAAGAAAAAAAATCCATTTGAAATCTATATAAAGAGTTAATAACATATAAAACAATTCCCAAACCACCATACTGGCAGTTCTTAACAAAAGGTCAGTCATTGCAGTTAACAGAAGAAATTAAAACTAACATCTTACTATCAGTTAATTACACCTCTAACACACAGTACTGGAAAATATTTAACTGGAAATACTTACATAGAGCATTTTTAACACCAGATAGAATTAAAAAGATCAGTACTACTACAAATAGTTTTTGCTGGAGGTGTGAAAAGTCAAATAAAGCAGACTGGATTCATATTTTTTATGAATGTAATAAAATTAAATCATATTGGAATGGAATTGATAATTTTTTACAAGCTTTATTTAATGAACCCTTTACCTTAACTAAAGTATTGATAATTCTAAATGTAAATGAAGGTCCCTACCTGAATACGACAAATATGTATTTGTTATGGACAATACTTGCTATATCTAGGGAATGTGTAACCAGAAGGTGGAATTCAAATACACCCCCGACCTTGGAAGAATTCTACACTTTACTGAAGACAACTGCATCGATGGAAATAAAAATCAAAGAACTACGAATCTATCACAGGGCACTGGTAAATAATCCTTGGAAGAAAGTTATATCTTTGTTGGACACTCTGCAATAATCAATATTGTATCTCTGATAACTGATGTTAATTCTATATTTAATAACATTACAGTGTATATAATTGAAAGTCAGGCTATTGTAAATATTGTATATAGTTTAAAATGATATTTAAAAATATTATGTAAATGTTATTTTAATTGAAAATAAAAAAAATATTTGAGAAAAAAAATTAAGTACTGGAGCTGTTTCCTTGTAGAACGTTTACTGCTGGTAGCACTTTTGTGTGCTACAATAATTGCTACAAGAAGTTTGGTAAAGTGCTAAACTAATAAGCTAGTAAAAGTGTAGGAGAGGAGAATATTGAAGAGCAGACTTCAGCATCCATTCTCTTTTTTTCTTTCTGTAGTCCTCTACATTTTATAACTTTCTTCAGTACTTTCACATCTTGTGTTAGGTTCCCCTTGTCCTTCCTTAAATTATAGTTTAGGTCTCCTGTCATAATAATAAACACATTAAGCAAAACATATTTTTAAGACCGTAAACATATTTTTCTTGTCCGTCATATTTGCATATGCATGAATTGCACTTCATTCTCCTTTTCATATATTACCATCATGCTTGGTATTAGTATTATATCTAATATTTAATGTCTTCATTTCTTATCAAAATCTCTGTACCTGAACAGTCTTCATTTCTGACTTCTCACTTCTAATCCTTTTCATTTTTTTAACACATCTGGTATTTAATAAACATATAATTTCTGCTTTCACCTTCTTACATTATTCATTTACCACTAGCCCCTTGATATAATTTCTAATACTGTTCAAATTAACATTAATACCTTTGCATCATCCCTTTCCTTGTTTCTTTTTTTATAACTTGTATTTTTCTTTTATTTCTTCCTTCATCCTATTGATTTTTCATTATTTTGTTCTTGCTCTTTTCTTATCTCAAAATCCCCCCTCCTCTCCATCCTCAGTTCCCAGTAGTTCAGACTTATTAGCTTCCTGAATAACATTGTTTTCCTAATATTTAATTCAATTTTTTCTGAATTTATTTTCCTATAGTTTCTTCCACAAAATTTCCATCTCATCTTTGCTATTTTCAGTATTTTGTTCAGCTATTTCTTTGTCCTGTAGGACAATCAGACCAAAAATGCCATTGGGCATTACATTTACTACTCATTGGTTCAATACTTTTAGCTGTACGTCCCCTCTCTCCTCATTGCCTGCATCTTCTTTTCTCACAGTTCTGTACTAAATGTCTTTCATGTCCACACACAAAAAGACCTTTGGCTGGCCCCAGTATCTCACAGTCCCTCTCTTTCCATTAACATTTATTGCATCCTTCCATCACATTTAATGCTACTAATACTTTCCACCCTCAGTCCACACATTTCTTTAATCATATACTTTTTTTATATCAAGCATTTCTTTACAAAAAGATGAGAAAAATGACTTAATTTCAACAATGTCAATGTCAACTGTTCTGAACTGTACATGCATTTTCTTTTTAAATTGCAGTCCAAAATAAAAAAAAAATATCCTTCCATGGTGCAGTAGCTTGTGTTCTTCCTACCTCAGACATAATTTTTTCTAATAAACCACGTTTCAGGGGTCTCTTCATAGATGTTCTCAGTGCCCAAGTTTAATGATCTTATGTCTTTTACACTGAATCCATAAATGCAATTATATTGTCCAAAACATCTCATCTATTTAAATAAAATTCAGTCTTTCTTTTAATTCTTACCACAGGCTCCTCAGTTTCTCAATTGCAGTCTGTTGTATACTTCTTTCTGTTGCCACAGCTGCTTGTCTTCCCAGTCTTACAGCAACAGCAAAATATTTTTTCATACCCTGTTGCTTATGTATGCCTTTAAAACTAGTTACTCCACTAGCCAAACACACTGCAGTGTTTTCTACTCTTTTATATTCAAAATCTACTGCTTTTCCTGCTGAAACTGTAATTTCTTCTACTTCCATAACACAATCAGCTAATTCACTTCAGCTTGCTTTTGCTCCATTTCCTGTCTCACTTCACTCCATCAGATTCCATTAATCCTTTATTGGTAATCCACCTCCTTCTAACTCTATTACAATTAATTTCCTCAGTTCTAATAATTCCATAAACCTCTGAATCTGCTTCTTCCAAAATGCACACTGCTAAAGCTCTCATGGCATATTCCATCTTGGGTTTCTTGCAACCAACTCAGTAGAAGCCCTCTGGCACCACATAGTGGTTATAATGCAAAATAGCAAGACAGAATATTAGGGTTCTTTATTGAATATAACAGCTTATATACAGTATTTGGGTCCCCTTCAAAACATCTAAAACCCATAACATCTAATTTCATAACATTGAGACCAGAACATCTAAAGCCCAAAATATATAAACCACATAACATTGAATTTCATAACCTCTAACAGTACAAATCACATGAAAATAACATCCCCTCCACATATAATGGCACCAAACTACCAAACTCACTCTTTACTAATTTTCTACAGGGGGAGCTTGATACAGTGGGGTTAAGAAATTAACTTTTTCCCACTGTAGTGTGATCTTGGAGATGGTATATTTAATTTATGGGGGGTGTGGGGGGCAGAGCCCCTCCCACATGGGGGGTGTAGGGGGGGCTTGTCAACTGCAAAAAACATAGTAAAAAGTGTGTTTGGTAGTTTGGTGTCATTATATGTGGAGGGGATATTATTTTCTTGTGAATTGTAGTGTTAGATGTCATGAAATTCAATATTATAGGTTTTAGATGTTCTGGTCTCAATGTTATGAAATTAGATGTTATGGGTTTTAGATGTTTCAAAGTAGACCACAGTATTTACAATTTTTACAATATATAGAAGATATACATTAATTACAATTACTTACATCTTTCATTTTTCAAGATTTTTGATGTGAAGTTGTTCTATCTCGCCGTTCATTCTTTACTGATGGGTTAGTTGGCCAAGTCCCTATCCCATGATGCACCTAGAGTTACCTCAGATCTAGTTTGCTGTTGTAACAGATCGGAAGTTTTGCATTAGCTTGGGCCAGTAAAACTGTTTTTTTTTTTCATATTTTTCTTACATATATTGATATTTAGGTAGTTTAGATAGTTTTTATAAAGCTCTTATAGCTTTTTGGTGTGTTTACCGATATTGTATCCCTTCCCTTAGTGTGCTTTATATTTCTAGTTGGCCTCTTGTTTTAGGCCTAGTTAAAAATATTTTCTGATTACTAGAGTGTGTTTAGTCAGTGACCTTTTGTCACAACTTATACAAAATAGTTAGATAAGTGTATAGTTGTTTGCTGTGGTGTGTTTAGCCTTAATTATCTAAAAGGCTTAAATTTGATAATTACTGTTGATGTATTTTGCAGTTGACAGTAATTTTTGTCTGACATAGTTATTGTTTAGACTATATTTAATATGTTAGATAAGGCTTAGTGTGTCTTTATAGCAGCTATCCTCTTTTTCATTGTATAGTCTGCTTAGTTAATATTGTGTGCTTTAGAGAGACTTTTTTTCTGTCACTTTAATATTATTATTGAGTGTGACTCAGCCTGAATTTATATAGGACCTTTGTTGATAATTACTGCTAAGAATTTTCTTTTTTAGTAGACATTAATTTTCTGTCTGAGATTATAATGGCTGACTAAAAGAAGCACCTCAAGTCAGGTTTCAAAGTGCACTAAATGTGGCCAAAAGATGTCTGTAACAGACAGCCATGTAAATTGTGTGTACTGTCTAGGAGCCCTGCATTTACAGGATAGCTGCTCCATATGCCATTCCTTCTCCTCCAGAGTCCTTCAGGAAGGAAAAAGAAAATTAAAAGACAGAGGTTTGTTGAAACCCTCCTTCCAAGAAGCTTTGAGTGACCAAGATGGATCCAGCAAGTTCTCAAATTCTTCTACGACTTCTGAATCAAAGAAATCAAAAACATCAAAAACATCTTCGACTTCGGCTCCACAGACATCAGAGCTGACAGTCTTTTCTTTTCTGAGCTGGTCCCCAGTCTTCGAACCGGTACCCGAAATTCCTAAAAGTCCATTATTACAGTTGGTACCACCTTTGGTCCATTCATCTCGGTCCTTTTGTCAGCCTTTCAGATCTGGATGTGGATCATGTGGTGCAGAAGCTGTTACAGGCACCGGCCTTTACAAAAATTTTATCAGCTCCAACCCAAATGGCTTGGGAGCCGAAGACCCTTACACCAGCTATAACTGTTCCTCCTCCGAGCCATGCTGGTCCTTTGGAGCCTGATGAGCTGGACCTGTTGATTGTGGAACCCTCGGAGCTGATGCCTACTCCAGTGTCTTCGGCTCTGTTCACTCTGACATCCCTAGCACCAATTGAGGACTCTAGGAGCCAACACTCTCTGGTCTGGTCTGGGGAGGATAGTCAGACCGACTTGGTTCTGACTCTGCCTCTCGATGCTTTGGCTCAGATGAACTCGGCTCCTGCCTCTGGTTCAAAGCCCACTGTCCTGGTGCCGGGGGTGTTGATGGTTTCCTCAGATCCGTCGATTCTCTTGCATCAGAGCAGAGGTGCTTTTGATGCCATGAGGAGAGTTATGTCTCCTAAGACATTCTCGACCTCAGGTCTGGCTTCCTCCTCCTCCCCTAAACCGCCTGTGTCTGCTTCTGCCTCACAGATCCTGACCAAGCATAGAGACTCAGAGCCTCAGGAAGCCCCATTGGGTGGCCCTTGCTCTTCTGAGACCTCACCAGAAGCTCCAACTAATGAGGTTTCCAGGAAGAGGGTTTATAAGAGGAAACATCTAGACTCCCCTCAGGAGTCTCTAGCATCTGATACTGACTTGGATGAGTCAGAAGGGTCCCCATGGTCCCCCTCTGAAGATATCTAATTCACTGAGATACTTGAAATTCAAAGGCAGAGGAGTGACTGGCAGTCCAAAAACCCTACTGTGGATGAGTCAGTTCTCCTGAAGGCTTTTGGGTCTCAGCCCTCCACCTCTTGGGTGTCTCCACCCTTCGATCAGCTGATGCAGCTGTCTCATGAAGGGTGTGTGACTCTCTGGGTACTATGTAGCCTGTCCCTAGGAGGCCTAATAAGTTCATTTCTGCCCCCTTGACAAATCTTTCTTGACAAAAGGTGTGCCAGTTGATGCCATGATGGTGGTGGCAGCCAACAAAAAGGAAATGTCTGAAACTTCCTCGTCTATCCAGATTCCTAACAGAGACTCCAGGATCATGGATAGATATGGGAAGCATATGTTTAGTTCAGCGACTTTTGCTCTTTGGTTGCTCAACTATTTAACCCATTTTACCAGGCTACAAAGAGATCTCCTTAAAGATCTGGGAGATACTCTTCAGGGTACAGTAGCTGCAGGAGCTACAGACAAAGTTACTGCCCACCTTGCTACCCTCAGTTCTATAGTGAACTCATCCATGTGCCTCACTTCATATGCAGCTGATGGAATGAGTAGGGCAGCGGGTACAGGAGTTACTCTTAGGAGACACTTTTGGATGTGCTTGTGTTCCTTCACAGAGCCCTTCAAATCATCCTTCGTGAATGCCCCCTTTGATGGCTTGTCCTGTTTCGGGCCTAAAGTCAAGGAGACCTTAACCAGGTGTGAACAGGACGGAAAGACTGTCTGCCATCGGAGTCTATTTTTCCACCCTTACCAGACCCTACCCCAAGGGTCAAAGGGGAGGAAAAATGTGGTTTTGAAAAGCCCAAGGATGTTTTCAGGACACGTGGTGATTCCCCCCTCCGGAGGCAGAGGAGGGTGAAATAATAGAAGATGCCACTGTCGCAGCAGAGGGGGTCCACAACACCAGGGCAACAGAGATCACTTCTTTGGAAAACCTTATCAGCGCTCCTGAAAGGTGGCCTTACTGTCCTGCTCTGGAGGTAGTCGGGGGGGTCACTAATTGTTAGGAAAATGCATAATAGCAATGTGCGTGCTTAGTACATTAAAGGCTTAAAAGGGTTAATACATTTATTCTGTTTATACTGCATGAATCTGCACAGCTATTAGAAACTTAATAAAAGACACTTTATTTTGCTTATGCAATGAAAATATGTGCAGCTACCGGAAACTTAATAAGAGACATTCTATTTCTGCTTATGCCATGAGAAAAATGTGCAGCTGCTAGAAGTCTTAATAAAGAAAGCAATGGATGTTTGAATGCTTAAACTATAGTCAGCACTACTTGTACCAAAGCTAGAAATGTACCTTGAATCTAGACAAAATGTATTGCATGTATTAGAATTGTACAATGGAAGAATTGAAAAGACAAGGTGGACTAAAATAAGCCCAAGGCCAGGTTGTTTTTCTCAAATGTTTTTGCAAGACAGCAATAATCTGACCATGTCAGCAATAAGCCTGGTAACATTTTCTGTAACATACAGAAAGCTGTGTCCAACTACGTCAGCAGTAGATTAGTAACATTTTCTATGTGACATGAAGAGAACTGTATAAGAATGGTATACTGACCACCAGAAAGTTAGACAAACCTTGTACCTACATGCTTTGTCTCCTTGCTGCAAGTAATAATGGGTGCCTTGCATGACCCAAATGTGTATTGATCTTTGAAGTTTTTCCTTTTACACTTATCTTTGTACCCAGACACCTGGCTCAAAATAACAAAAGATAGCTGGGTACAAAATATAATTTCCAGAGGATACTTCACCCCATTCACCACACCCCCTCCACCGATAAGAAAAATCCCGGATGTTCCACCCAGTTATAGAGAACAAGCAACAATAGAGGTCCAAACACTGCTAAGAAAAAGAGTCATCCAATCAGTCCCAGCAGACCAGACAGGATCCAGAACTTACTCAAGATTCTTTTTAGTTCCAAAAAAGACGAGGGAATCGAGAACCATATTGGACCTCAGCAGACTGAACAAATCTGTAAAGAAAGAGAAGTTCCGGATGGTCATGCTTCAGTCTATACTTCCCTTCTTAGGGAAAGACAATTGGATGTGCTCAATAGATCTCCAAGATGCGTACTACCACATAAAAATGGTCAGGCCATCCAGGGATCAACTGCACTTCCAGTTGGGAGCCAGTCATTACCAGTTTTGAGCCCTGCCCTTTGGCCTCACTACAGCCCCCAGAGTGTTCACCAAATGCATGGCAGTGGTCACGGCTCACCTCAGGTGTTTCCATACCTAGACAACTGGCTCCTTACCTTCACCACCAGGCATCAACTCATTCAGGACAGGGACTCCACTCTGTCACTCTGCAATCAGCTGGGAATTACAATAAACTCAGAAAAATCTGCCTTGTCACCATCACAGCATATCGCCTTTATCAAAGCAGAACTGGACACCACCACCACCACACTAAGACTTCCAGTAGAAAGAGTCTTTCTTCTCTGTCAGCATGTCAGTTTTCTGATATCCAAAGACAAATCACCAACATCAGAAGTTCTGAAATTGTTAGACCTGATAGCAGCAATTCTAACCATACCACTAGGTCGTATGCACATGTGGATACTACAATAGCTGTTGTTCACTCAGTGGTCTTACCAAGAACTCCCTATGTCTCACTTGATAATGATCACAAATTCCTGCAAAAAGGATCTTCAGTGGTGTTTGACCTCACTTGTCACGATAGGATGCACATTTCTGCTATTCCCTCCAGCAGCCACAGTGACCACGGACATTTCCCTAATAGGGTGGGGGGGGGGGATTTTCAGGGAAAGACAAGGCACATGGACCAATCAAGAGGCACATCTGCATATCAATGTCCTAGAGATGAGAGCAGTACTTTTGGTGTTGCAGTACTTTCAGGACTCTCTTCCTCTGGGTACGATTGGGATTCAGACAGACAATATGTCAGTGGTCTGGTATCTGAACAAACATGGAGGAACCATATCATATTCCCTTTGTTGAAAGGTCCTCAGAGTATGGCAGCAGGCTATTTCCACCCAGTGCTTTCTGTTAGCAACATACATCCTGTTGAAATCCAACGTGATAGCAGACAAGTTGAGCAGAGCAATTTTGTTACCCCATGAGTGGTCTCTCAAGATGGAAATAGTGGACAGGATATTCTGCATGTGGGGCCAGCCTTGCTGCGACCATTTTTCCAGTCACATGAACACCAAATGTAGAAGCTACTTCACCCTGATTCCCTCAAGGAGAAGCCCCAAGGGATGCACTTGTTCACGATTGGCCCCCGGGTCTCCTCTATGCATTCCCTACAATCTCGTTGATACCCAAGTTATTACAGAAAGCCAAAGCCCTGGGAAGGACCATCATTCTATTAGCTCCCTACTGGCTTCATCAGATTTGGTTCCCCTTCCTTCGACTTCATCTTTTGGAGGACCCCTGAGTTCTGGACCCATTTCCAGACCTTCTGACACAGTCAGGGGAACTTCATCCCTCTCTGCAGTCCCTGAAGCTGACAGCTTGGGTGCTCCAATTCCCATCATAGCCAGGTTCATTAATCTTTCCAATGAAACAATGCAAATTCTCCTCTCCTCTCATAAATCTTCTATGAGGAAGCTGTACCTCAGCAAATAAAAATTTTCTATATGGGCTTCTAAAAACAATATCAATCCTTACCAAGCCCCCTATGGCCTCTATTCTAGAATTCTTAACCATGATATTCAATAAAGGACCTGCAGCAGCAACAGTCCGTGTTCAACTGACTGCCATTTCTAACTTTCATCTGGGATTTGAAGGTTTGAATATTATGTTACACAAGTTATCCAAAGCCTTACTCAAAGGGACTTTTCATATTAGACCACCAGTGAAATCTCCCTATTCTCCATGCAATCTAAATTTTATGCTTCCCCGCATAATTCTTACACCATTTGAACCAGCTTCCTCATGTCACCTCAAATTTGTCATAGAAAACTATCTTTTTAGTGGCTATTACTTCTGCTCACAGAGTGTCAGAGCTTCAGGCTTTATCCGTCAAGCCTCCTTGTTTGATATTCCATGCTGACAGGGTCTCACTTCGAACAAACCCCTCTTTCTTACCTAAAGTTTGCACTGATACTAATCTCAGCCAAATTATTGATTTGCCTGTTTTCTTCCCGAACCATCCAAACAATTTAAAGTACATGCTGCACAAACTTGATGTTCACAGACAGCTCAGATTTTATTTGGATAGAACAAAAGATTTCAGGAAATCAGACGAGCTTTTTGTTTAATTTTCAGACTCCAGGAAGGGTAGACCAGTGGCTAAAACAAATCTGTCTAAATGGTTATCTGATTGTATCACCTTTGCTTATTCAGCTGCCAATATGCCCTTACAGCATAAAATTAAGGCTCACTGAACCAGAGCTGTTTCTACATTCTCTGCCTTTTCTGCCAGACTTCCTATTGATAACATTTGTGCAGCAGCCACTTGGACAAAACCTCATACCTTTATCACTTATTACAAAGTTGACAGGGCCTCCATTGGATCCACGGTCCTGAGAAATATACTCCTGTGAGCCACCCGAGGTTGATGGTGCTTGGGATGCTACCCATCAGTAACGAATGAACAGCGAGATCGAACAAATTCACATAAAGAAGTTATGTACTTACCATAACGTTCCATGTGAGTTGTTCATCTCGCCTTCATTCTTATGTCCCTCCCTCCTATCCCCTCCTGGGCTTTTAGATAACCGAGATGTTGGATCCATCCTGGTTTCTCAATCCTTCTATACCTTCTCTTGGTAGTGATAGAATGACATATGGTATTGTTATACACAGCAAATAAGTTCTGAAGTAACTCTAGGTGCATCATGGGATAGGGACTTGGCCTCGAGCTTTGCAATTGGCCAACTCTGAGCTGAGGGATCATCTCCGAAACCATCAGTAAAGAATGAAGGGTGAGGTGAACAACTTACATGGAACATTATGGTAAGTACATAACTTCTTTTTAATACCCATTTTCCATTATATTTTATATCACTTAATCTTTCATTCCATATGACCCACAATGCATAAAACAATTTTTCAATTTCTTTCACTTCCTTTGTTCTTTTACCATAATATCCATATTCTAGAATGTTTATATATATATGTCTTTTACAATTTTAGAATCATTTAATATATTAATTTCATATACTCTTTGCCCATAATTTTCTCACTCTTATACAATTTAAGGAAACATGTTCCTTCATCAGAATATCTCCACAATGGTTATATACTCTTTCCTGAATTCTTTTATCTGGCATATTTGCTTAGACAAGCAGTTTACTTATCAACCTTCACATAAAATCTTTACATTCATACATTTTTTGCTCCATTTAAACCTTATTTTAATTGCATTTCTTTTTTCATTATCTAAGTTTTTCCATGGATAAATATAATAACATCCCCTCATTAAATTGTCATACTATTCTTTTCAGTTTTTCCCACACTCCCTATTTTCAATTTCTATAATAATATTTTATTTTGATGTTCTTTAATCTTATTATTGACACTATGGTTCCATCTTTTCCCATATCTTACATTTCCCAAATATCTTTATATTTGATTTTCATTATATCAATCCCTAAACTCTTATTTGGATTCAATAAAGCTGCACATACAATGGGATTTATTAATCCTAATCCTCCCCTTCCTTCCTGCACATTCGGGATTCCTCTCCTTACATGGTTTAATCTTGATCCCCATATGAATACAAATATAATTAATAGCAGTTGTTTTTCATATTAGGTGATATCATATATACATTTTCCAAATAGGGAATCTTACCTAACAGAATAGAATTTATTAAAGAAACCTTTTGTCTTATATGTTAATGCATATGACCTTCAAAATATGCATATTTTGTTTCACTCTTTTATCTTTCATCTTTTGTATCAATGTTTCACATTGTGTTTCCTTTTCATATTAACCCCAAACATTATTCCTAAAATATCTACATCTTTGTCATTAAAGTGAATACCTTCTAACTGTCCCAATAATCAAATTCCTTTACTTTTATCCTTGTTAATGCTTAGACCAAACATATTTAAGTACTTATTTAATTTCCTAATTCCTTTTATGATCCATCTCTTATTTTTAGTAATAAATACAGTATAATCTACATAACTTAGAATAACTGGGACATAAATCCACTCTAGTATCCTCTATCTTGTTATTTCCAGTTCTCTATTCATTATGTTTGTAATTACATTTATAGCTAACACAAATAATATGCTGCTTGCTGGACAATCTTGTCTTCTCCCACACTCTGTTCGTATTTCTTTACTTAACCATCCGTTTAATATTTTAATAACATTATTCTTGTATACTGATCTTATAACTTTTATTATTTTGTCACTTTCATTATAATATCTTAGTATTCTCCATAGTTCCTCATATTGTATTCAATTGAATGCTTTGTTTATATCTCCAACCAATACTTCAGTTTCCACTTTTTTATTTATAATATTGTGTATTACCTCTCTTAACACCCATAATAAATCCTGACTTTCTTTCCATTTTTTTTCAAAAAAAAAATCATAGGTTCCTTCAGTCTATCCATGTTTTAATCTTTTCCCTATTCTTATAAATATTTTATAATCTGTATTGTTTAAAACTGCAGGTCTCCAGTTCCTAATGTATTCCTACTTCCCCTTCTTCCATATGAATTCCATGGCCCCCACACATATCTCTTTTTCATTTATCCCGTTTTCTATCCATTCATTCAAAACTTCTATAAAATATACTTTTTGCCCATTTTTCATATTATAATACATAAAATACTCAATTCCATCTAATCTCATTGCCTTCTCCATATCCAAGTCTTTTAAAATTTCATCAGGCTCTCCTATATTTATATTTTTTCCATAATCTACTTTACTTTTTTGTTTAACTTATTTACCTCCCATATTTGTCTCTCTCTTTATCTCTGTCTTCGTAAATGTATTTTATTTACTCTCTCTTAGTTCAAAATCTCTTTGTATGTATTTACATTTTCCTCTTTGTTGTTTTTAAATTATTTTATTACTCTCATTTTCTCTCAACATTTTACTCGAATTTGGAGCTACTACTTTTTTCATTGTAAAAACTACCTTTGCTTATATAACATTTTCTTAATCTTTTCTTGATTCATTTCATAGATTTCCTTCTCCTTTTCATAAGAATATTTCTTAATATTTCTCTGAATACTGTTTGACTTGACAACCTATATTTTTGCTTTTCTTTCTCTCTTCATTGCTTGACATTCTAAAAAAAAACATTTTTATACTTCCCTTTAAAACTTAACCACCAATCAGTCCAGTTTTTATAAAATATTTTCATTTCTACATGATCTTCCCATAATCAGTCAACTTCTTTCCTCTCTTCTTCATTTAAATATTTTCATTCAATCTTTTAATACCTTTACCTAGCCTTATGTATTCTTCCTTTTTTTCTACTTCTACCTATACAGCCAAATGGTCTGAAAAACGTGTTTCCTTTGATCCTCTTTTTATAATTTTCAAAGGATCATATATGAAATAATCCATTTCTGTTTTAATCTCATTTGTTTTATGTGTCCAGTGTATATTATCTCATATATATCTATATACCGATTTATATATATATATATATATATATATATATATATATATATATATACACACATACACACACACACACACACACACACGTATACATACATACACACACACACACACACACACATATATATATATATATATATATATATATATACATACATATATACACACACACACACACACACACACATATGGGTCTACTGCTTTACATCAAAAATACACTTCTTTGAAATAGAGCAGTAGACCCTATACTACAGCGATAGTCCACTTAAATGAAAATGCACTTTCGCTAAAGTCTAGTTCCCTGGGCTACTCAAAAAAAAAAAAACTCTAAAACATGTTTTTGCAGGGAGGCAAGCCCCCCTGCACCCCCATGTGGGGGGCTGTGCCCCCTGCACCCCCTACTTAAATATACCAACTCTGTGATCGCACTACAGTGGGGAAAAGGGAATATTCCTACTCATCTAGGCCAGTAATCAAGGAGCCTGTATCCTCACCACTGACACTGGTGAGGAACGTTCACTTGAAACAAAGATAGGTGCACATAATATTTTCAGATGCTGTTCTCTGCACCAAGCACAATTTCCCTTAAGAGCATATCGGGAACATACTCAGTTCAGGGTCTGGGTTTCCCTCTCTCTCTCCATGCCCCCAGTAAGACTCCTCAGTGGCACAGCTATAGAGTTGAGTCCAGAGACGTGTCGAGACCAAGTCCTCCACCACTCTCTCTGTGAAACCAGTGATCTGTGTCCCTGCTCCAAGTAGCTGACACACACATACACACACACACACACACACACACACACCTGGGAAAGGCTGGCACAGATTTACTAGCTATGCCCCTTGGCTAAGACTGTAATGTGGATACTGCCATGAGGACACTCCAAAGCCAGCTACTCTAATGCTTTTACAAGGGTACCCAGTTATACTGAGTGAACATTAATACTAATACAAATGGTATTATTTGACTAATGCAGCAAGGGTTCTTGGAGTAGCCACAATGTCACCAAATAAATACAAGTACTCTCGAAGGTTAAAGCATTCTCTAAATGACCACATACAATGAAAGGTTTAAATATGTTTAGTAATAAATAATGAAAGAACATGAAAATATTAAATATCTATTTGCAATAAACACCAGCGTTTCAATCATAGGAAATATTAAAAATAACACAGATGGATGGATTCACACAAATACAGAAAAGCAGTACTTAACTAATCCGACTATATTTTCTTGACTGATCTAAAGAATTACTATCCCCTAGTTCACTTACTGAAGTAAGGCAATATAATGTAGGTGAGGGGTCCTTCTTGTCAGGTTTCAAAAAACAGACTGCTCTGACACTTCTGTCTCATCTAGTATTAAAACATCATTTCAGTGCTGGATTACAGAATGACATCACATACATCTGGTCATCTGACTTCTGGTTCCCATACTGCCCACCTTAACTAGAAACTGAACCAGAATCTCACACACATGTCTTACCATACACCCAGATTGAGCTTTGCTAAAACGTATTATAGCATTTGGAAGTCATAAAACCATTTCAACATTTCCACCCTTCCAGGGTAGAAATTAGTTCACTGCTAAGGACAGTACAGCAGGATTCCTAGTCTTTGTTTTCACAGACCTTTTGTCTCTGTCTTCAATCAAAACTGTAAGATAAATCTTTATGGCCTAAATCAGGTAATTTAATTTCAAACTATTTTCCAGAGTTAGCTGGACTGAGATTAATCTTTTATTTTCTAGTAGGCTCTGTAACAGTATTAATTTTAGCAGTTACAATACAGTCTGACATACAGCCTTATTTTGTTTTCTGTCCAGCAGTATCCCCTGTTGGTACATTTTTTAACACAAGCAACTTTACAAATACATTTTCAAGACAAGCAACTGTACAAATTAGTTTGATATACAAATGATGTATCATTCTTTACAAAACCCCAGCTAGCTATGTTGGCATATGTTGCACATCCACTGCCCTACTTTTTCTGGCATAGCTGGCAATACCTTACATCGTCACATCTCTCCCCCCCCCCTTTGAAGACTCAAGCTAGTTTTTCAAGTGACAGTGGAGAAATTTTGGTTGAGAGAAGTGAGCTTGTCTGGGAATACATTAACCCATGCCCTGTCTTGAGAATCCATCTGCAATTGCATTGCCCACTACAGTGATGCACTGTCTTGTCATATGCCAGCAACCCTAGGCTCCACCTTAGTAACTTGGCATTTTGCTGGCTGTATTGATGTAGCCATAGATGCCCCTCAGACTCCTCCTGCTACCCATTGCAAATACTCAGCACCACAGCCTCCCTATCATGGTATGGTTTCATCATATTAACATGGTACAATTTGTGCCCCTGCCTCCTTCCTAGCATGTTTACCATGTAGTTAACATAACTGACCTTCCTTACCACTTCAAAAGGTCCCTCACAAGCTGCCTGCAGCTTATTGTGCCTGACAGGAATAAGAACCATAACCTTCTGTCCCACAGCATACTCTCTGGCTCGGGTATTCCTGTCATACCATACCTTTTTCTGCTGTTGACCTCCTGCCAGGTTCTACCAGGCCACGCCCATGAGCTTCCTAAGCCTCCTCCTGAAGTTTAGGACATATGCCACAACACACTCCTTGTAGGATTCACACTCACCCTCCCACTCATCACAAATCAGATCTAAAGGCCTCCCTCACCCTATACTTTTACAGGAACTCAAAGGGTGAAAAACCTATGGATTCCTGGGGTACCTCTCTGTATGCAAACAGCAGATGAGACCAATATTTGTCCCACTCTCTCTTAAGCTGTTCTGCAAATGCCCATAGCATGGTCTTTAGTGTATAGTTTAACATCCCCCCAAGACCATTAGCCCAGGGTGACAAGGGGTGGTCTTTAGGTACTTTACCCCACAATACTCCCACAGACTAGCCAGCAGGTCTGACATGAAATTGGCACCTCTGTCAGTCAATATTTCTCTTGGGAAACCTGCCTGCTGAAAATCTCTAACGAAGCATTTGACACCTTCTCTGTCTCGATGGAGGACAGCACGACCACCTCAGAGTATATAGTAACATAATCTACTACCAGGGTATACTTCCTCCCTGTGGAACATGTGGTACTCAGAGGCCACACAATATCTATAGCTACCCTCTGAAATGTCTCCTCAGTCACAGACAAAGGCATCAAGTGAGCCTTGACCTTGTCTCCTGCTTTGCATACTTTTTGGCACTGCTTACAGGTCCTACAGTACCCTGTTACATCCCTTGCCATCCCAGGCCAACAAACGTTCTGCATAATATGTCTCTTAGCTTCACAGGTGTGTACTAGGCTAATGGCCCTGGAGCCTTTACAAGCCCAGCCCATAAACTTACCCTGGCATTGTGCCACCCGACCTTTGTTCCCAGTGCCTCTGTCGAGTTTGGCCACTGGAGTGATCCCTGGGGTGAATTTTCTATTTCCCATCCACTCATCAAGATTTCTCTTGAAGAGGGCCAGTGAGGTGCTCTGCTTGACATGTATGGGAAGTCCGTTCCATAGCATGGGCAGTCTCTGGGTTATGATCCTGTCCCTCCAGCATGTTCTGTTGATTGTGGTGATGAGGTTGATGTCTCTGGAGTGTGTGGTGCAGAGGAATTGGGCTTTCTTTAGGTGTAGCATTTCTAACAGAGCTGGGTCAGACATGGCTTTGTGAGTCAAGCAGAGAACGCCTCTAAGGAGGCGATATGAGACAGAGAATAGTTGGAGGGTTTTTTTTGTCTGTCCATATAGGACAAATGTTAAAGGCCTAGGATCCTCTTTGTGAGGTACTTTTGCGGCCTTTCCAGTTGTTGCAGGTGTTTAGTGAGGTGCATGCCAAATGGGGCATTGTACTCAATGATTGGCCTAATGAGGGAAGAGTAGAGGGAGACAATGACCTCTTTCTTCCTGGATGCAAAACCCTTAGTAATGAGATATGCCACATAGAAGGACTTTCTGACCACAGTTGCAATGTGGTGGTCAAATGAGAGGTTGCTGTCAACCTGTGTTCCCAGATCTCTTAAAACACCTTATATGTTCAGTGGACTACCATCAGTGTGGTAATTCATGGGAACTGGGTTTTTGCCAAAGGGGATGATGACACATTTTTTGGCATTGAGCTTAAGGCTATGGTTCTGACACCAGTCGTTGGTCTCAGTGAGGCCTTTCTGTAGGATGTCAACATCACTCGGAGAGTTAATAATCTCTCCACACTTGCAATGGTCTGCGGACTTTTTCAGCCAGAGTCCTTTTGTATTAGCCTGGACTTCAGAGAAGTAGATAATCAGGAGAGGACCCAGGACCAAACCCTGTGGGACTCCACTCATGACTGGTCAGCAGTCTGACTTGGAGTCAGCTACTTTCACACTGTGGGTTCTACCTGTGAGCCAGTTTGCAACTCACCTAGTGATATAGGGGTTGATGCCTAGCTTAGTGAGTTTTTCTATGATTCCTGAGTGGGGAAGGGTATCAAAGGCCTTGGCCAGATGACAGTAGGCTGTATGAGCCACCTTGCCTTCATTCACAGCTCTGGTGACTAAATGAAGTCGACCAAGTTGAGCAGGCATGATCTATCCTTCACAAAACCAAAATGTGTGGGATCCAGAGTTTGGAGATTCCCTATATCCTTGTTTATTAGGCCCATGATGATGCTTTCCATAGCTTTGCATATCAGATGTGTCAGGCTAATGGGGTGATAGTTCCCAGGGTTTGTAGTTGTTCCTCCTCCTGTGAGGAGAGGGATGACTGTAGCAGTGCACCATTTGGTAAGACAATGCCTGAGGTGAGGCTGTGATTGAACAGGGACACAGGTGAGGTGCCAGTTCACTCTGTATTTCATGTAGAACGCATCCAGGAATATTGTCAGGTCCCATAGAAGCTGTATTCTTGGCCTTGGACAGTGCTGTTTTAACCTGTGCAGCAGTAATACTGGGTGCCTGGCAATCTGCTGGTATTGTGGTCCCTTGGGGGGAGTGGTAAAGTTGGCACTGAATCTGTCGGCCAGTATATTGGCAATATCTGTTCCCTCAGTATAGGAGGTACCATTGTGCAGTAGCTCAGAGCAAATCTGGGTATTGCCATGGAGATTCTTTACATAACTATAGAAGGCCTTGTGGTTGTCTTTACTATCTGCTGGAATTCTGTTTTCATAGCTAACTTTAGAGGATTTGATGAGGGATCTCAAATTTTTGTTGAGGCTGATAAGGAAGTATTTCCATTCTTGGGACTTTACCTTATTCCCCATTAGTTTCCTTCTTCTGTTGTAGAGTTTGTTTATGGCAGGGGACCACCAGATTGGCTTCCTTTTTTTGGAGGAGAGCGTCTTGGTTTCTATTGGGTATGGCGAGATCCATGCATTTGTGTACGTGTTTGTATAGTGCACTGGTGTATAATTCAGCAGTCATGCAACTGATCTCCAGTTGCATGGGTGCTGTGAAGTTAGGAACCTCTGTTTTTAGGAGCCCAAAGTTAGCTTTGGAGAAGTTTTTCATGGTGGTTACCTTTGTGGGGATGGGAGGGATGTGGATTTCCAAGGTGATTAGTCTGTGGCCAGATTTAACAGGGAAGAGTTAACTATTGATGTAGAGCAACAGTCACCCATGTTAGTAATGACCAGGTCAAGGATGTTGCTACTTCTAGTGGGGGTAAGAACGAGCTGGTCCAGGGCATTGGAATTAATGAATTCCAGGAAATGCTGGACAAGTATATTGGTACATGAGTAGTTTTCCCAGTTAATGGAGGGGTAGTTGAAGTCACCCAGTATGAAAGTGTTAGGTTGGACCCTAATATTTTCCAGGGTTCTTAGGAACATGGAGTGTGAGTCTTGGGACATGGTTGGGGATCTATAGCAGTCTGCAACCTGAATCACTGTCTTACCCTTTGTTAGCTGCACTTGAAGTATCTCAGATGCGTTATGCTGGGCTGCCAGTCTGGAGGTGTGCACATCCTTTATGAATATGGAAACACCATCACCTTTGGAGCTTCGGTCCAATTTCTGGGGCCGAAAGGTATGGAATGATTTATAGCCTGGTAGTGCAGGGCTGCTTTATGCTGCCTTAAACCATGTCTCTGTTATGGTACAAATGTCGATGTTCTCCATTATAAGGAGTGCTTTGAGTGAGTGCATCTTGAGATTTACACTTCTAGCATTGAACAGCATGACCCTCCGATTGTATTTCTTTGTAGCTGTTATGGTTGTAATTTGGTCTTTGGAACACTGCCTAAAAAAGGCATTATAGGGGTGGCAAGAGCCTTGGCCAGTATCTGGAAGCCCAGGGGTGACAGATGCAGGCCATCTCTGGCAAAGCATCAAGGTCTGTCAGTCATGTCATCCCAGGCAAACAGATACTTGATCCCCTTAGAATGACACCAGAAACATATCCAATTGTTGAAATCAATCATTTTCTGGTTGTACTGTGGTATCATTCTGGTTGATGGTAGGATGTTGCTCAGGGCTGGGGTTATACCCGCCTGGGCTACATAATCTGAGTGCTCCTCCATGTCTCTTTTCATGTAGTCCAGGGAGGTACGTCTCAGGTCATTCACACCCGCATGTACAATGACAGAGTCGTATTTGTACCTGTTGTTGAGGGACCTGAGTGCATGCATTATGTGGCAGATCCTGGTGCCTGACAGGCAGCTAACTGTTACCTTCTTATTCAACCTAGTGAGTGAGACATCAGTGTGCCTTACTATCGAGTCACTTATGACTAGTGTGTTGGCCTGCTTTATGCCCATATGACCTGTAAAAGGAATGTCATGAGCTATGGCTAGAAATACCAGATGGTAGGCTCTAGGCACTACCAACTGCTGTATTACCTCACCCTCTAGCCCTCCCTCAGGGGTCCACACTCTATACAGTAACCCTTTCTTCCAGTATACAGACTCCCTTTTTCTTGAAAATCAGGAGCCTCCTCAGCTACCTCCCTCAAGCCTCATAATGAGTCTGTCTCAACTCTATCTTTGTGACCCTTCCCAGCTCTCTTTCCACAGGAAGCATGGTATCCTCTGACAGTGGTGCCTCACTGTCAGCCTGGGTACTATGACTCACTTCTGGCTTTGCAGTCACTCTATCGAAGGGAACATTAGTACCTATTAGCATCTGTAGCTCACTTTCCGACTCACTGATACAGGGTATCTCCCACCTTGAAATAGCCACCTCACCTGGGTTCAGTTTTGGGGTCTGTCTGTGTCTTCCCCAGACTACCAGACCTACACACGTGTCTCTAAGCCTGACTTAGTGTAACTGCATGCACACAAGGTACTGCATTATCAGAATTATTCCCTTTCAAGACATCTACAGGAATATCCACAGACACACCTACTTGGTTGCTTCCTTTTCCACCCTTCCAGTCATGGAAACCCTGGCCAAAGGCATTTGAAATGGGGACCCTCCTAAAGCGCTGACTAGAGTGGACTCCCCAAGCAAGTACTGCTCCTGTTTAACCACTGCAGGCTTCACAATGGTTATGTCAGACAATGTGTCTCTCTTAGCAGTGGCCTGCTTTCCACCTACCATTCCATAGAATATAAACTCCAGTGATGGTTTGGTACCTCTGTTATCTCCAGACAACTTATCAGTGACATACAGTTATTCCCACTTGCTAGCTCCCCCAACATTTGTTCCCCACCTTGGTTCTGTAGACATCTATATGATACATGGCCCCAAGCCCCAGTGGTTACATTTAAAAGACATAACCCTTGATCCTGACCATATACCCAAATGAGTGGCTTCCCCTGTTACTGGTGGATTCTGGGTGGTTTAGGCTGCCCACCATGGGTTCCCTTATATCCATGTATAGAACTGGGTATCCACGTCTTATGCAGTGATGCCCTGCTTGCTAAGTAGAGATTCCCTTTTTTCCCCAGCTCATCTGTAGAGATACACTATACCTGTTGTTGAGGGACCTGAGTGCATGCGTTATGTAGCAGATCCTGGTGCCTGACAGAAAACTGACTGTTACTTTTTCCTTATTCAACCTAGGGAGTGGGACATCAGTGTATCTCACTATTGAGTCACCTATGACTAGTGTGTTGCGCATGCTGTTTTGCCTTAGGGGCTTTGTTTGAGTGGCACACTGTTTAGGAGAGTTATGTGTCTCATGATTAGTGTTCTGTTGTGGTGGTTGAGTGCATTTCTGCCTAGGATGTCTTTACTGTTTGGGTAGATTTTTATTGACAGCCTCCATGAAGGTGGGTGTGTGGTTTGTGTTTTTATGTGAAGGCAGTGCTGGTGTGTGTTCTGGAGGGCTATGTGTTCCATGTGGTGTAGTGCAAGTGTTGATCTTCTCCTCTTGACCAGCTATTCCGGTCTTGGCTGGAGAGTGCTTGGCTTCCAGTTTGGATATACAAGTGCATCTCTCGCAAGTCTGAGTGTTGGGAGGTAAGAGGAGAGAGTTTGTCAGTGTACATGAGGCAGTTGCTACATTGCTTCAGGATGCCCAAGTTCACCCGGTTAATAGGAGAAAGCACAGGGAAATTATCTTTAGACCTGCTTGGAGGGGTGGAAATTAATAAGTACTGGAGCTGTTTCCTTGTAGAACGTTTAGTGCTGGTAGCAATTTTGTGTGCTACAATAATTGCTACAAGAAGTTTGGTAAAGTGCTAAACTAATAAGCTAGTAAAAGTGTAGGAGAGGAGAATATTGAAGAGCAGACTTCAGCATCCATTCTCTTTTTTCTTTCTGTAGTCCTCTACATTTTATAACTTTCTTCAGTACTTTCACATCTTGTGTTAGGTTCCCCTTGTCCTTCCTTATATTACAGTTTAGGTCTCCTGTCATAATAATAAACACATTAAGCAAAACATATTTTTAAGACCGTAAACATATTTTTCTTGTCTGTCATATTTGCATATGCATGAATTGCACCTCATTCGCCTTTTCATATATTACCATCATACTTGGTATTAGTATTATAATACCTAATATTTTAATGTCTTCATTTCTTATCAAAATCTCTGTACCTGGACAGTCTTCATTTCTGACTTCTCACTTCTAATCCTTTTCATTTTTTTAACACATCTGGTATTTAATAGACATATAATTTCTGCTTTCACCTTCTTACATTATTCATTTACCACTAGCCCCTTGATATAATTTCTAATACTGTTCAAATTAACATTTAATACCTTTGCATCATCCCTTTCCTTTTTTTGTTTCTTTTTTTATAACTTGTATTTTTCTTTTCTTTCTTCCTTCATCCTATTGATTTTTCATTATTTTGTTCTTGCTCTTTTCTTATCTCAAACCACCCCCCTCTCTATCCTCAGTTTCCAATAGTTCAGACCTATTATCTTCCTGAATAACATATTTTTCTTAATATTTAATTCCATTTCTTCTGAATTTATTTTCCTATAGTTTCTTCCGCAAAATTTTCATCTCATCTTTGCTATTTTCAGTATTTTGTTCAGCTATTTCTTTGTCCTGTAGGATAATCAGACCAAAAATGCCATTGGACATTACATTTACTACTCATTGGTTCAATACTTTTAGCTGTACGTCCCCTCTCTCCTCATTGCCTGCATCTTCTTTTCTCACAGTTCTGTACTAAATGTCTTTCATGTCCACACACAAAAAGACCTTTGGCTGGCCCCAGTATCTCTCTTTCCATTAACATTTATTGTATTTTGAACATACCGCATCCTTCCATCACATTTAATGCTACTAATACTTTCCACCCTCAGTCCACACATTTCTTTAATCATATATTTTTATATTATGCATTTCTTTACAAAAAGATGAGAAAAATGACTTAATTTCAACAATGTCAATGTCAACCGTTCTGAATTGTACATGTATTTTCTTTTTAAATTGCAGTCCAAAATTAAAAAAAAATCCTTCCATGGTGCAGTAGCTTGTGTTCTTCCTACCTCAGACATAAATTTTTATTAATAAACCACATTTCAGGGGTCTCTTCATAGATGTTCTCAGTGCCCAAATTTAATGATCTTATGTCTTTTACACTGAATCCATAAATGCAATTATATTGTCCAAAACATCTCATCTATTTAAATAAAATTCAGTCTTTCTTTTAATTTTTACCACAGGTTTCTCAGTTTCTCAACTGCAGTCTGTTGTATACTTTTTTCTGTTGCCACAGCTGCTTGCCTTCCCAGTCTTACAGCAAAATATTTTTTCATACCCTGATGCTTATGCATGCCTTTAAAACTAGTTACTCCACTAGCCAAATACACTGCAGTGTTTTCTGCTCTTTTATATTCAAAATCTACTGCTTTTCCTTTTGAAAACTGTAATTTCTTCTACTTCCATAACACAATCAGCTAATTCACTTCAGCGTGCTTTTGCTCCATTTCCTGGCTCACTTCACTCCATCAGATTCAGTTAATTCTTTATTGGTAATCCACCCCCTTCTAACTCTATTACAATTAATTTCCTCAGTTCTAATAATTTAGGGTTACCACCTGTCCCACTTTACGAGGAACAGTCCCTCTTTGGGTAGTTGTGTTCTCAAAAAAATCGAAAAAATAGAAAATGTCCTGAGATTTTAGGACAAAATATTTCTTAAGTTTTCTTTAATAGTTGCACAGAACAATTGTTTTTATCTGAAACACCTAAATGTTATATGAAATAGCATAAGCAACTCAAATGCTACAAGAATAAGCTTCTATTTTTGGCAAAAAAAAGTTACGTTCTGTCCTTTGTACTGGTCATAGCTATGTTTTCTCCTACAAAAATCTGATATTTCTACAAAAAAATATCCCACTTTGGGCATTTGAAAAGGTGGCAACCCTATAATAATTCCAGAAACCTCTGAATCTGCTTCTTCCAAAATGCACACTGCTAAAGCTCTCATGGCATTTTCCATCTTGGGTTTCTTACAACCAAGTCAGTAGAAGCCCTCTGGCACCACATAGTGGTTGTAATGCAAAACAGCAAGACAAAATAGCAGGGTTCTTTATTGAATGTTAACAGCTTATATACAGTATTTGGGTCCCCTTCAAAACATCTAAAACCCAAAATATCTAAACTCCATAACATTGAATTTCATAACATATAACAGTACAAATCACATGAAAATAACATCCCCTCCACATATAACGACATATGACACCAAATTACCAAACACACTTTTTACTACATTTCTGCAGGGGGGCTTGATACAGTGGGGTTAGGAAATTAACTTTTTCCCACTGTAGTGCGATCTTGGAGTTGGTATATTTAATTTGTGGGGTGTGGGGGGGGGTGCAGGGGGGCTTTCCCCTCTGCAGAAACATAGTAAAAAGTGTGTTTGGTAGTTTGGTGGTGTTATATGTGGAGGGGATGTTATTTTCTTGTGATTTGTAATGTTAAGACGTTATGAAATTAAATGTTTTGGGTTTTAGATGTTCTGGTCTCAATGTTATGAAATTAGATGTCATGGGTTTTGGATGTTTCAAAGTAGACCCACAGTATTTACATTATTTACAATATACAGAAGATATGCACTGCGGTGGTGGTGCTGCGGTAGCATTGTCGCCTCACAGTTAGATTTTGCCCGTTCGATTCTCAGTTAGAGTGTCTTCTGTGTGGCGACATGCATGAATGGGTGTTCCTTCGCTGAAGGTTGTGCGTTAGGCCCAGCAAGCCAGTCCATAAAAATCTACTGCCAATCATTAGTGGACCGGAGTTCCGCTGTGGCGACCCCTAACCGGGAAAATCTGAAAGACACAAACTTACATCTTTCATTTTTCAAAATTTCTGATGTGAAGTTGTTCTATCTCACCATTCTTTCTATACTGATGGGTTTGGAGCCGATCCCTTGGCTCTGAGTTGGCCAATTGCAAAGCTCGAGATCTTCAAATAGCTTGAGGCCAAGTCCCTATCCCATGATGCACCTAGAGTTACCTCAGATCTAGTTTGCCGCTGCAACAGATTGGAGGTTCTGCATTAGCTCGGGCTAGTAAAACTGTTTTTTCATATTTTTCTTGCATATATTGATATTTAGGTAGTTTAGATAGTTTTTATAAAGCTCTTATAGCTTTTTGGTGTGTTTACCTATAGTGTATCCCTTCCCTTAGTGTGCTTTATATTTCTAGTTGGCCTCTTGTTTTAGGCCTAGTTAAAAACATTTTCTGATTACTAGAGTGTGTTTAGTCAGTGACCTTTTATCACACCTTATACAAAATAGTTAGATAAGTGTATTTGCTGTGGTGTGTTTAGCCTTAATTTTCTAAAAGGCTTAAATTTGATAATTACTGTTGAAGTATTTTGCAGTTGACAGTAATTTTTGTCTGATATAGTTATTGTTTAGAGTATATTTAATATGTTAGATAAGGCTTAATGTGTCTTTATAGCAGCTATCCTCTTTTTCATTGTATAGTTTTCTCATAGTTAATATTGTGTGCTTTAGACAGACTTTTTTCTGTCACTTTAATATTATTACTGTGTGGGACTCAGCCTGAATTTATATAGGGCCTTTGTTGATAATTACTGCTAAGAATTTTCTGGTGTAGTAGACAGTAATTTTCTGTCTGAGATTATAATGGCTGACCAAGAGAAGCACCCCAAGTCAAGTTTCAAAAAGTGCCCTAAATGTGGCTAAAAGATGTCTGTAACATCTCTACAAGAATTAGAAATACAAGTGGAAATTTTTTTTCTAATTTCTGGCCTTTGTTTTAATAAATCTAAATCAAAGCATATTCTACTAAACAGAAAGGGGGACTTTCACTTGAGTAAATACCATATACTTGGAGAAAAAGCCTCTTCATTAGAATATTTAGGAATTATTTTATCTGATAAAATAGATACTACTCTGACGTTAAACTATAATAAAATTTTAAACTCAACACGAACACATGTAGAAAACTGGAATAAATTAAATCTAAAATTTGAGGACAGATTACAGCTAATAAAAATGATATTACTACCACAAATAAATTATATAGCACTAGCAATACCTATAATTCCAAATAAAAACATTCTAAAAGAAATTCACAAAAACTTATGTTTTCTATGGTATCCAAAAAAGAATAGAATTGCTTTTTCTCATCATATTAGACCATGGGAATTAGGAGGAATTAATTTTCCAGACATAGAGACGTATATTAAAGCCTCCATTTTTAAACTAGTATTGAATTGGGTAAATCCAAATTTTTCTTCTGCTTGGAAAACCCTACATATGATTATTTTTTTTAAATGAAAACAAAATATCAAAAAATGTATCCCTGAATAATCACAATATATTTTGGCATATATTATGTATTAATTTTCAAAATAATACAACAAAACCCACTAATCTAACATATTTAAATAATATTTATAATCTATTCAGATCCTTTATAAACTCAAATCCTGACATAAAAGTATGGTTTGAACTATTATTACCATTTAATACATCAAAGAAATTTAAAAAGAAAATTCATGATAACACACTCATTAATTGGGAATCCAACAACCTCATATGCTGGATCCAATGTATAAATAACCTTAAAGTATTAAGTAATCAACAAGTTATAAATTAATTTGATATAACAAATGTAGACAGGATAAGTCTCCAAAAAATTTTACTTTACACCAAAGATTTATGCAAAATTATTAATGATTCGTCCTTCAAAACTAAACCAAAATTCATAAACTATATTCAAGAATTGATTTATGATAACCATAACTGGCCAAATTCAACATCTAAATTATACAAAATTTTAATAGTTTACAAGACTAAAACAGATCAAAACACTTGGAATTTTATATCTAGGGGTTTATCAACAAATCTATCAAATGATTGTAAAAATAACCTACTATACTCCATTAAACTAACTTCTAATACCCAAACATGGAGAATCTTCACCTGGAAATTTTTACATAGAGCCTTTTATACCCCAAACAAAATAGTTAAATTCAACTCTACACAAAATGTTATTCGTTGGAGATGTTCTTTAAGCTGTGAAGCAGATTGGTTGCATATATTTTATGATTGCATTAAAACGTTTTGGGAGGATATTGGCAATTTTCTTCAAGCTATTTATAATGATACATTTGTCTTAACAAAATCTTTAATTTTTCTGAATGTAGATGAATTAGTAGTTATGAACAGAAGAGATCAATATCTTTTATGGGCTATTCTGGCTGTAGCCAGAAAATGTATCACAAGGAAATGGAAATCTGCAACTCCTCCATGTTTTGAAGACTTTATATTTCTTCTAAAGGAAACTGCACAAAAAGAGATAAAAGTCAAGGAAGAAAGAATTTTCCCCAGAAAATGGACAGATAACCCCTGGAACAAAATACTTACACTCATAGAAGCAACACAAATGGATACAATCTCCATCATATGAGTTCAAAGAGATATAGATTTTTGTGGACTTGTGAGGAAAAAAAAATAAATAAGAGATAAGAATTCATTTACTGAATGTTGTTTTCTTTTTTTTCTCTTCTTCTTTGGATTTTTATTTATTATTATTGTTTTATTTTCTTCTTTGGGCCACATGTAAATATTGTAAATAATGTTATTGTTCTTTTCATTATTATTGAATTGTAATCTAAATTTACTGCTTTTTTTTCTCTTTAAAAAACAAAATAAAAATTTGTTGAGTAAAAAAGATGTCTGTAACAGACAGCCATGTAAATTGTGTGTACTGTCTAGGAGCCCTGCATTTACAGGATAGCTGCTCCATATGCCATTCCTTCTCCTCCAAAGTCCTACAGGAAAGAAAAAGGAAATTAATAGACAGTGGTTTGTTGAAACCCTCCTTCCAAGAAGCTTTGAGTGACCAAGATGAATCCAGCAAGTCCTCAAAGTCTTCTAAGACTTGTGAATCAAAGAAATAAAAAAAAACTTCGACTTCGGCTCCACAGACATAGGAGCCAACAGTCTTTTCTTTTCGGAGTCGATCCCCAGTCTTGGAACCAGTATCCAAAATTCCTAAGAGTCCATTATTACAGTTGGTACCACCTTCGGTCCATTCATCTCGGTCCTCTATCAGCCTTTCAGATCTGGATGTGGATAGTGTGGTGCAGAAGCTGTTATAGGCACCGGCCTTTGTAAAAACTTTATCGGCTCCAACCCAAATGGCTTCGGAGCCAAAGACCCTTTCACTAGCAATAACTGTTCCTCCTCCGAGCCATGCTGGTCCTTCAGAGCCAGAGGAGTCAGACCTGTTGACTGTGGAGCCCTTGGAGTCGATGCCTGCTCCAGCGTCTTCGGCTCCATTCACTCTGACATCCTCTGTGCCAATCAAGGACTCTAGGAGCCGACACTCTCTGGTCGGGTCCGAGGAGGATAGTCAGACCAACTTGCTGGTTTTGACTCTGCCTCTCAGACCTTCAGCTCGGATGAGCTCAGCTCCTACCTCTGGTTTGGAGCCCACTGTCCTGGTGCTGGGGGTGTTGACTGTTTCCTTAGATCCGTTGATTCCCTCACATCGGAGCAGAGGTGCTTTCGATGCCATGAGGAGAGTTATGTCTCCTAAGACATCCTCGACCTCAGGTCTGACTTCCTCCTCCCCTAAAGCACCTGTGTCTGTTTCTGTCTCACAGATCTTGACCAAGCGTAGAGACCCAGAGCCTCAGGAAGCCCCACTGGGTGGCCCTTGCTCTTCTGAGACCTCACCAGAAGCTCCCACTGATGAGGTTCCCAGAAAGAGGGTTTGTAAGAGGAAATATCTAGACTCCCCTCAGAGGTCTCTAACATCTGATACTGACTTGGATGAGTCAGAAGGGTCCCCATGGTCCCCCTCTGAAGATATCTCATTCGCTGAGATACTTGAAATCCTAAGGCAGAGGGGTGACTGGTAGTCCAAAAGCCCTACTGAGGACGAGTCAATTCTCCTGAAGGCTTTTGGGTCTCAGCCCTCCACCTCTTGGGTGTCTCCGCCATTCGATGAGCTAATGCAGCTGGTCTCACAAAGGGCGAGGGAGTCCCCAGATACTATGGAGCCTGTCCCTCGGAGGCTTAATAAATTCATTTCTGCCCCCTTGACAGATCTTTCTTGACAAAAGGTGTGCCAGTTGATGCTGTCAGCCACTAAAAAAAAAATGTCTGAAACTTCCTTGTCTGTCCATCCCCCTAACAGAGACTCCAGGATCATGGATAGATATGGGATGCACATGTTTAGTTCAGTGACTTTTGCTCTTCGGTCACTCAACTATTTAACCCATTTTACCAGACTACAAAGAGATCTCCTTAAAGAGCTGGGAGATGCTCTTCAGGATACAGGAGCTGCAGACAAAGTTGCTGCACAGCTTGCTACCCTCAATCCATGTGCCTCATTTCATATGCAGCTGATGGAATAAGTAGGGCAGCGGGTACAGGTGTTGCTCTTAGGAGACACTCCTGGATGTGCTTGTGTTCCTTCACAGAGCTCTTCAAGTCATCCTTAATGAATACCCCCTTTGATAGCTCATCCCTTTTCAGGCCTAAAGTCAAGGAAACCTTAACCAGGTGTGAGCAGGACAGAAAGACTGTCTGCCAATGCATAAAACAATTTTTCAATTTCTTTCACTTTCTTTGTTCTTTTGTTACCATAATATCCATATTCTAGAATGTTTATATCCATGTCTTTTACAATTTTACAATCATTTAATATATTAATTTCATATACTTTTTCCCATAATTTTCTCACTCTTATACAATTTAAAAAAACATGTTCCTTCATCAGAACCTCTCCACAATGGTTATATACTCTTTCCTGAATTATTTTATCTGGCATATTTGCTTAGGCAGTTTACTTATCAAACTCCACATAAAATCTTTGCATTCATACATTTTTTTTGCTCCATTTAAACCTTATTTTAATTGCATTTATTTTTTCATTATCTAAGTTTTTCCATGGATACATATAATAACATTCCCTCATTAAATGTTCATACTATTCTTTTCAGTTTTTCCCACACTCCCTATTTTCAATTTCCATAATAATATTTTATTTTGATGTTCTTTAATCTTATTATTGACATTATGCTTCCATCTTTTCCCATATCTTACATTTTTCTAAACATCTTTATATTTGATTTTCATTATATAAATCCCTAAACTCTTATTTGGATTCAATAAAGCTACATGTACAATGTGATTTATTAATCCTAATCCTCCCCTTCCTTCTTGCACATTTGGTATTCCTCTCCTTACAGGGTTTAATCTTGATCTCCATATGAATAAATATATAATTAATAGCAGTTGTT